>NW_024825050.1:0-1620 GCF_019175285.1 Sceloporus undulatus
TTGGTGAACAAACAAATGAGCACACTGTGCCCTCTCTTACCCTATACTTTGAAATGTAACACTGCCTCATATGTTACAGCATCGCTATGTAGCCCCTGTGAAATGATCCCATGCGGTGGCTTCATGTGTTTGTAATGTCTGAAAAGCCTGTAGCTGCAAGGTTAGTTTATCCATCAAGCTACAGTGCACAGAACAGAAAGGAAGTAGAACTCTTTCATTTCCCCCACTCAAAGATCATCTGCTTTTGGCTCTCCTCCACTGTCTCCTGTTCAGCAGACAGTCCACTGGGCTACCTGGACAACAGCTGGCCTATGTGCCCAAGATTAAAACTGTAGCTTTAAGGATGGTGTGCAAGCTTGCTTTTATTCTCACTTCCCATCCCTTTTCAGGTTGAGATTAGTTCCAAGTCTTAGCCAGAGGGCAAAACCTGTTTTAGGGGCTATACAGACTGACCCAAAGGGTCCCTGACTGGATTAGGGCCACAGCAGCCTTTAGAGGACGCCTATAGTGCCCCTTTGGCACTGTGTCATTTGGGCACAGTGCCGGAGGTGCATCATGATGGTGTGCACCATCTGGAGTGGCATGCGCCATCAGGGTGGATGCTGCACCATGACTCTGCCCACAGGCCGGCCTTTCAGGCCCGTCTGTACAGGCCCTAAATCCCGATATTTGGAACTGCCCTGGAATCCTTTTGGACTCTGTATGTATATACCTTCAAGTTGCCGGTCAACTTATAGTAATCACATGAATTTCATAGGGGATTCTTAGGAATACTCAGAAGTGGTTTTGCCAGTTCTTTCCTCTGAAATTTAGCCTACAACACATGGTATTGGTTGGTGATCACCCATCCAAGTAATAACCAGAGTTGATCCTGGTTAGCTTTCAAGATCAAACAGGATCTGGTGCCTTTAGAAGAGGTGAAATCTTCCAGATAAATAAATGTGTGAAAAGTCTCATTTCAACCGATTCTTTTATGTGTTATTGTTTTGAATAAATGAAAAGTTTTAAAGTAATGTTTTCAAGGCCATTTGCAATACAAAACAAAAGAAGGGCATCACTTAATGTTAAAACTACTGGTTAAAGCCTTCCCAGTATTGAATCATTTCTTGACAGCCTTCTTCACAACAGCCTTCATGGGAGACTAGTGGTTGTGAGTTTGGCAAACACATACAAACTTTCTCTCCAGTGTTTTATGTGTTTTATTTAATTCCAATTTCCCCAAGGTTTTAGACCTTAATTCATGTATTGATTAATTAATTAATTAATTAATTAATTGCCTGCTCAGCCATGGAAACCCACTGGGTGACCTTGGGCAGGTCACATTCTCTCATGTGGCAAACCCCCCTCTGAACGAATCTTGGGGGGAGAGAGGCAGGAAAGCTCCAACTGCCTGCCTGAAAGAAGAAAAAGCCCTCCTTCTGACCACCATCTTGAGGGGGAGAGAGGCCTGGCCTGAAAGACTAAGGCCTGTTACAGACTGCCAAAATAAAGCTGCTTCGGGTCTCTTTGCAGGTATGCTATTTAAATGATGCATGCATCCTAAGAATCCGGAAGCTGCACCAAAAGCTGCACTCCAGTGCTTAGGAATGGAGTGTGGCTTTGGCGCGACCTCCGGACTCT
>NW_024825051.1:0-1620 GCF_019175285.1 Sceloporus undulatus
CTGGATTCTTCAGCTTTCAACTGTACTGAGTACACCTGGTCCTCTTCAATGTAACGTACAATGTCAAATTTTAAGCATTTGTGAATTTGAAACCCGCAGCCCCAAGCATAGTTTTGTAGATGATGAGATGAGGAACAAAAGAGAGAAGTCGACCTGAGTTCTGAAGTGCTGAGGGCTTCCTATTGCCCCGCTGTGAAAGGTGGGCATTGAGGTGACCCACAACATGTTAAAACCCAGGTCTGATTTGTCAGCATTGGATGGGTGGAGTGGTCCTTTCCTTTGTCTTCATCCACTTTAGGCAGTCCTTAACAAACAACGACGGAAACAGCAGATGGGGCTCCCCAAGGGACCACTTGGAAAGCAACATCCATGACACCCCTTGAGAGACTGCACAACCCACCAGCTTCAGAGAAAGGGCTGCATACAGCCAGAGTGGGCTTACAGACAGGTCCTGGGTGATGAAAAAGAAAGGGGCTGGAGTTACAACAAGCTCTGTTGGTCGGTCCTCATTGACACCAGGCAGGATTCTCAGCTCTGTGGACATGTCTGAGCGATGGCAAGTGTCTGAAACAGGCAAAAGAGAGAAGGGCAGAGATCAGTACGCAGAAAGGCAATGAACAATGCCAGCTATGCTTCATTTCTGGACACAGTCATAACAGAAGTCAGTATGCAGAGAGATCTTGAAGCGCCTTTGAGACTAAGGCCCAAAACACATGGCAGAAAGAACCCAGTTTCATATTGCTTGAATTGCCCTGGCTCAGTGCTAGGGAATCAGGGGAACTGTAATTTTGTGAGATGTTGAGCCTTCTTTTTCAGAGATTGCTCTAGTGCCACAATAAACTACAGTTCCCAGAGTTTCTTAGCACTGAGCCAGGCCAGTTAAAATAGTATCAAACTAGATTATATCTTCATTGTAATTTGGATCTAACTGAAAGAAAGAATTTGGCAGAATGAACTTTCCTAGACTTCAGTCTACTTCCTCAGATGCTTTTGGTGGAGTGGAAGCCAGAGAGAGACATATATCTACCATAGGTATGTGGGAATGTCCATTCAAATTCAAAATCCTTTGGGTATATGGACATAATGATTCTACAGACTAACACGGCTATATCTTTGAATTAGAAGAATTAAGGGGACGTGACATTGGTAGCAACAGCCCCCTTTTAAAAAAAAATCAACACAGTTTCAATATTTGGAAACTTTCTTCTGGTAAGAAATGTGGGGCGATTGTTTTAATAACTCATAAATATAACAAGAATGAAATTTTACGAACAGTTCATATATTATAGTTTTTTGTGGGTTTTTCAGGCTTTGGAGCCATGTTCCAGAAGAGTTTATTGGTGTCAAGATGTGACTGGCATCTTCATGCAAGCATTCTCTGAAAATGCCAGCCAGAGATACTGGCGAAACGTCAGGACTAACCTCTTCTAAAATATGGCCCCAAAGCCTGAAGAACCCACTGAAAAACTATGGAGGCCGGCCATGAAAGTCTTCTAGTTCATATATTAGTTCAAAAAATAAAAAATAAAATAAAAAATGAAAAAGCGGGGAAATTGGAAAACGGCAAGCAAGGTATGTATGATAGGAAAAACTGGGTGCCAAACTGTTTCTGTGAAATGA
>NW_024825052.1:0-1620 GCF_019175285.1 Sceloporus undulatus
TAAGACCCACATCATTGCCGATCTGATAGAGGATAGCAATTGTGACCAGGCTTGCATCACTGAGATCTGGCTTGGGCCTGAGAGTGATGCAATGTGGGCACAGGCCCTCCCAGCTGGGTACTTAGTCAAGGACCAGTGCAGGCTAAGTGGGCGGGGGGGGGTGTTGCCTTGATCCATAAGAACACCCTTTCCTTGACCAGGAATCATCTCCGTCAGACTGTGTACATCGAGTGTATTTACCTGACCCTGAAGGCTAGGGACAGTTTAGGGATTCTGTTGGTCTACAGGCCACCCCGTGCGCTAACAGATTCCCTGACCGAGCTGACACAGCTGGTCTTGGAGCTGATGTTGAAGTCCCCCAGGCTCCTTGTCCTGGGGGACCTCAACATCCCCTTCGAGGCCAGTCATGGTCCAACTGGTGCGGCTCGGGAGTTCATGGCTACCATGACTGCCATGGGCCTGTCCCAATTGGTCTCAGGGCCCACGCATTCAGCTGGTAATACGCTCGATGTCCTTTTCTGTTTGGATATGGACTCTCTGTGGGCGGAAGTTACTAACATCTCCACCTTGTCATGGATGGATCACTTCCTGGTCGAGGCTAACATCAAGGCATCTACCCAGATTCCCCCCGGGGGTGGCGGACCTATTAGAATGGTCCACCCTCGAAGGCTGATGGAACCCAAAAGGTTCCAAGAAGCCCTAGAGGGGTATATGGTTGGAACTGACGGCGACTCTGTTGATGCCCTGACTAACACCTGGGATACTGATCTCTCTAGGGCTATACACAGTATCGCTCCCAAGCGTCCTTTCCGGCCTGCTTCCAATAAAAAGCCCTGGTATACAGAAGACCTCAGGGAAAGGAAGCGGGCTGCGCAACGACTAGAGCACGACTGGCGAAGATATCATCTCTTAGCCGACAAGGCACTCCTAAAGTCTCATTTGAGAGCCTACGGAGTGGCAATAAGTGCAGCGAAGAACTCGTTCTTTTCTGCACGTATTGCGTCCACGGAGTCGCGTCCGGCAGAGCTGTTCAGGGTTGTGAGGGAGCTCACTCAACTCCCTCCCGCCCTGAACCATATTTTGGAACCATCCAAGGCCTGCTGTGATGAGTTTAACAACTTCTTCGCGGATAAAATCTCTCGGATAAGAGCTGATCTCGCCGCCAGTGTTAGTTCAGATCCTAGAGTAGAGGCATCCAGAGCTTCCGTGGACTTGGTTATACTGGATCAATTTGAGTCTGTTAGTACTGAGGATGTGGACAAGATCCTTCAGAGCGTTAGGAAGACGACTTGTTCTCTTGATCCCTGCCCTTCATGGTTAACAGCTCAAGGTGTTACATCGCATCATTAATTCATCTCTTAGGGAAGGGCAGTTTCCATCTACTCTGAAGGCGGCCATAGTAAAACCTTTGTTGAAAAAGCCCTCCCTAGACCCCCTAATTCGGAACAATTATCGGCCTGTCTCACTGTTACCATTTCTGGGGAAGGTGATCGAGAGGGCAGTTGCCTTCCAGCTCCAGGGGATCTTGGATGAGGCTGATTTTCTGGACCCATTTCAAGCTGACTTCCGGGTGGGCTATGGAGTTGAGACTGCCATGGTCGCCTTAGTCGATGACCTCCG
>NW_024825053.1:0-1620 GCF_019175285.1 Sceloporus undulatus
CTGACTGAGGAGACAGGGGAAGGTAGAGATTGCTCTTAGGGATCCTGTCTGACTGAGAAATATGTTTGGGAAAAAGACCAAAAAGGGGACAGGGGAGAATATGAGCCCTGTTTATGGCAATCCTTTTTGTTCTCTGGAAGGAGAGATTAAGGAAATCTCTCCTGCAGATATCCTTATTGAAGAAAGTAAGGACTGGTGCATATATATAAAAAACTCACTTTTGAAGGGAAGTAAACAGGAGGACGCCTTAAAAAAAGCTATGGCATGGTATGAACAGACTTTAACAGATCTTAAAACTGACCCATGGGAAGCATTGTATAAGGGGATTGGAATGTTTTGCTTTGACACAGCTTCTACTGACAAGGTAGAGCAGATGAAAGTTGGATTGCTGTTGGTGCAGGTTGGTTTGGATTATTTGGGTCAATGAGTGAAGTGGTCTGTTTGGATGCTTTGGAGGAAAAAGAGCAGGAATGTAAAATACAGAAACAAAGAGTGGGTGTGCTGAAAGAAGTTTTGGTAGATAGTAAAATCCCATTGAAGAAAACTAAATGTGTAGCTTGCCAAGGGACTGGCAAAAACAAAAAGAACCTGTTTTGCTGGCAGTGACAAAACACCTCTTGCCACCCTTGACAAATTGGCATCACAAACAGGAAACCTATGAATCTATGCTTCTTACAGAAAATTTGCCACAGCCACTGATCAAAAATGAAAAGAATATGTTACTTTAAAGGACTCATGAACCAATGTTAGAACTTGGTTACCAGGGAGGAAATCCCTGCAAACAATATTATTTGAAATTGCCTTTGTTTTAAAAGAATTAACTCTTTCCTCCCTGCCAGCTTTCCTTCTGGGCAGTGAGAAACTTAAGAATGCTCTACAACCCTGCTGATAAGTTAACAGATCAGCAGAGAACATTTTAGCCTCATAGATGGACTTTTGATAAAAGGATAAAGGATAAGTCCTCCATGTGGAAAAGAAGGTGCTAATATATAAAGTTTTTTTTTTAAAGGTGGTTAGAAGAATAAAATAAAAACAGAATCCTCATTTGAACCTTGTTTGTCTTTGTCTTTAGTATAAGCTAATAAATGTTTTTATATAGAGAATAAAAGTTTTTTTGTCTTTGTGTGTGTTTCTAACAAATTGTGTCATAAATGTGGGTCTGTGGTAGAGAATTCAAAAATGGACATGTGTGTTTTATGTTATTTATTGGAATTGCTTTTGTGTTGATGATATATGAAAAACCATGGGGGTTGGTTTAAAAACTCTAGAGTATTATGTTTTACCTTGAGAAAATGACTGTGTGGCTGTGTGTGTGAGTGTGTGAAGTTAGCCGGCTACAGTGTGTGAGGGTGTGAGTTTATAGGTTTGTGTGTGTTCCCCCTTTCCTTTGATATATGCTGTGAGTAGGACAAATCCTATTTTAAATTGCTGCTCAGTTCAGGATATGAAGATAAGAGAATCCCATCAGAAACAAAGGAAAAAGAGGAAATATTAATAATGATATGAGGGCACAAGATGCTAAAATATAGACAGTTATAGACGTTCTCTTAATGTTAAATGTTCTTTTGATGTTAATGTTAAAAGAACAAGAGGGGGAGGATGAAGAAGTGGTACCCCCCC
>NW_024825054.1:0-1620 GCF_019175285.1 Sceloporus undulatus
GACTGCATTTGGGGCTGCCCTGGTGCCACAGTGGTTAAATGCCTGTACTTCAGCCACTCACTCAAAATCATAGGGTTCAAGACCAGCAAAAAGGGCTCAAGCATGACACAGGCTTGCATCCTTCTGAGGTCACTAAACTGAGTACCCAGATTGTTGGGGACAAATTAGCTTACAGTTGTAAACCACTTAGACACTGCTTAGGTGGTATGAAGTGGTATATAAATGAAGCTTGTTTGTTTTGTTTTGTTTTTGATCTTGGGTTTACTCTCTTTTACAAAGTTTCATGACTTGGTTAGGAGCTCCCCAGTTTTTAGCCTTCCAAAGGTGACTGGCCGAGGTAACAACCAATCTCCTTTGGATTTCCCTTGAGGTCTGGTGTTTTGTCCAAGGGATAGCTGGAGAGGTGTTGTGGATTGACAGCTGAACCAGGTTGCTCCCCCCCTTGTTTACCAGTTTACTTACTCCCAGGCCTCAAACAGCTAAATAGGTTTTGTAGATCAATAAAATAGCCCTTGTTTAGTCCTCTTATTTGTGTCTGGTTTCATTATTTCATGGTTGGTCAACAAAATATATTTAAAACTTGGGAGAACCAAAAGGCATGTCTACATTGACAGGAAAATCCAGTTTAACATCAGGTTATCCTGATCCACAGCAACCACTTGTCTACACAAACTGAGATGAGTTTCAGAGAAATGTCCACACAGTTCTCCCTTTCAAATACACTCCGGTCTAATAAATCACAGTATGTGATGCCATGTGGCCATGGCCACTCTTGGTTTTTTTCCTCTTTGTCCCTTCATGCATGTGACTGTGTGTATTTCTGAACTCTTCTGGCCTCATATGATGTCTCTATGGAGTGCTGTTCACACTCATGCAGAAATATTTGGATTTTCCAATCAAAATCATGATACCTCCTCACTATGGGGCAGTACAGACCAGCACTTTGTGCCAGCCTGACTGCGGGCTAGGGTTGAACTAGGGCTGAGCGTTTACACCCTCAAAGCCATAGTTCCACTGCATGTGAGCCATTATGGCATGCCCCTGTCCACACGGGGTGTGCCATTATGATGCATGGGCAGCACAGTGCACAAACTGCACTGGCTGGAAGGGGTATCATCATGGTGTATGAGCTACTATGGCGCCCCTTCCAGGAAGCTGCTTATGGCAGCTTTTTTTTTGCTCCCGAGAGGTTGCCGCAGCAATGATCCAGGGCTAAAATTGGTGGTATTTAGCTGCCCGTCTGTCAAGCCCTCCCCCCCCCTCCAGATTAAAACCCTGATGGAATGAAAAGGCCTTGACTTGGCACCTATCATCACCTACATCATTTGGACACCTTGCTGTAAAAACTATGTGACACCATTTTATTTGGCTTTTGTAGACATCCAAAGTCTTTGGAATTGATAATGTACCCATTGGTAAAGATTGATAACCCATTGTTAAAGATTGGCTTTTAGGGGAGGAATGAAATTCTTTGAATGGGAATTTCACTGCCATTGGCAATCACCTTCCAACAACCTGGAAAAGAATCCTTGGTTTCTTCCATTCAATGGAAGGTTAATATGGGATCTAACCGTTTTGAGAGCCATCTGCAATAAAGATTATATTGAATATTTTTCTAAA
>NW_024825055.1:0-1620 GCF_019175285.1 Sceloporus undulatus
GGTTCTTGCTGGAACGGGGCCGTCATCCACCCGTCCTTACCCTTCTCGGTGAAGAGGGGGTATACCCTTCAGCTCGTTGGGGGCCTTGGTGGGAGTGACAGGGGTGAGCTGACCCCCTTGCCATCCTGCACAGTGCCGAAGAGCTGGCGTCTCCCGCTGCTGCAGTCGTCTCAAGACGACGTTTGTAAAGCCCACACCAAGGGCTTTTTTTCTTCTAAAGAGACCAAGTAGTGTCTGTGCACAAGATGCGGTTTTTATGTTGTTTTATTCCTTGAGACTGAGGGGCCTTTGGCTTGATTTTTTTTTTCAAGAACAACGGAGGAAGCCTGGAGTAAAAGGAGGGCGTGTATTAGGAGTGAGTTTGGAGGAGTTTGGAAAGCGCGCGGGGTGCAAGGAGAGAGGTTTCGCTTTGGAGCGGCACAGCTGGTGGAGCAGCGCAACTGGCGGAGTCTGGGTGTTTGAATTAAGAGAAAGAGAAAGAGAGAAACAGAGAAAAACGCCTGGAGGTTGCTGTTTGTGAGAGAGAGGAGAAGAGGAGGGAGAAAGGAGATTCTGTGAAGGGAGGAAGGAGGAAAGTGTAAGACTTGGACCAGATTGCGAACAGGAGTTTACTGGGAGTAGTATGGCCCTTTAAGGACCTCCTTTAAGTTGGAAAAGGTAATTATTAAGTAAGTGTATAAGAGCCAGCTGTGAAAAGAGCTTCACTGTCTCTCCTGACTCTATTCATGAAGAAGCCCTGGAAACTGGGACGTTTGAAGATTTTCTTGAAGCTTAAGGATACTTGTTTCCATTTCTGAAACTCCAAGCAAATTCTGGTTTGTTCCTGATTGTTTTCTTTAGGCAACTGTTTCTAAGTGTCTAGCTTTGTGCTAAATACAAGGATACAAAGATATTATTCTGCCCTGCCTGTGTGTGGATCTATGGAAACTCTTTCAGTACTGGATATATATTAGATGCAATTGAATTCAGATTTTGGACTTTATAGTTTTCCTCCATTAGTGGGTTTGTTTCTATTTTCAAGCTCAAGATTTAAATTAGAATATGTCTTGCTTAATGGTGACTGTCTTTTTCTGTAATTATCCTTTTCTGAAATAGACTTTACTGAAGTTCCTGGAAGCATACTGTGGAAAAAGTAAATGGAAACGAGAGAAGCTCTACGCAAGAAGGGAAGAGTATAGTTTTGAAATTTGGATGGTGCAATATTAATGGAATAACTTTGTGGGGTGCACCATAAATCTCTTAACTCTTGTTGGACATTATTGGTTTTCTGGGACACTAAAAGTATTTTGCATTCTGTGCAGACATAGTTGCAGTCTTGGAAGAGACTCTCACTACCAATAGTGAAATATTGACTTTTACTTTATTTAAGTTGATTGCATAAGAATCCATTCGAATGTTGTGAAATATGAATAATCCCTAACAGTCTTTTCCAAATATTGATTGGATACATATGGGTTTGTTAACTATAATAGTAGTTTCCTTTAGTTTCATTACATATATATATCTATAAGCTTTAGCATTTGGATTCCTGTGCATACACAAATTTTATATAAGAAGTATTTGCTAGTGGATGTTACAATGGAAGTTTGAATTACTGTTGTTGTTTGTTGTTGGTGTCTC
>NW_024825056.1:0-1620 GCF_019175285.1 Sceloporus undulatus
CTTCGTGGTCGTCGCCGCCCAGTCCGGCGGTGCTCGAGTGACGCGTCTCTCGTAGTGTCAAAAAAGTAGTTCCCAGAGGGTTAAAGGGAGCGGGAGGGAGATTCCTGCGCATGCGCAGAGCTTAGTGGAGAAGGTTGCTGGATGGAGCGGGATCTTCTTAAAATTGAAAGAAAAGGGAGGAGGAGGAGGAGGAGCAGGGGGAACGGCTTCTTAAGAGTTCAGCCGATGGGAGCTTTAGGGCACTAAACTCCCCCCCCCCGCGAAGGGGTTAAGAATGGGCAGTGATTATACACACACACACAAACACACTCCTGACAAGTCACTACAGTATATATATATATATATATATATATAGACAAGTCACTATATATATATATATATATATACACACACACACACCCCTGACAAGTTACTGCCCATATATATATTAAAAAGTACAAAGCTCGGGATGAGTCCTTCCTGAATCTTCGTTTGCGAAGCAAAGCCAGAGAGAAAAAGAGAGACCTAAAATCACTACTCATATATATGTATATATGTATGTAGAAAACATTTTAAAAAACACAAACATACACATCCCTGACACTGCCCATATATTTATGTGTGAGTGTGTGTGGTATGTCCAAGTCAACCCCACAGTGAACCTATAATGGGGGTTTCTGAGGCTGAGAGTGTGTGACCCACCCAAGGCCACATGGTGGGTATCCATGGCTGAGCAGGGATTTGGACCCTGGTCTCCGGAGTTTTAGTCTAAAGCTCAAACCACTACATGATAGTGGCTTAGTGGCACACAATATATATATATATATATATATATATACACACACACACAGAGTCGGCCCTTCTTATACACTGATTTTTTTATACACAGATTCAAGCAAACAGTTTGAAAATGTTCAAAAAAAGTATAAATTTCTAATATCAAACTTTGATTTTTGATTGACACCATTTTGCTATGTCATTATATTTAATGGGACTTGAGCATACACGGATTTTGTTATCTCTGGGGGATCTTGGAACCAAACCCCAGCGTATAACAAGGGTCCACTGTATATATATCAGGGGAAGGCAATGGCAAACCTCCTCTGAAGAAATCTTGCTAAGAAATCTTGTCATGATAGTTTCGCCTTAGGGTCGCCATAAATAGGATATGACTTCAAGGCATGCAACAACAACAATATATATTTAGAGAGAAAGTGCGTGTGTGTGTGTGTACATGAACACGTACACACACACAACACACCATAGATAGACAGTATGTGTGTACGTATGTATATTTGTTCAGTATCCAAAGGGATCTTGCAGCACTTTTGAAACTAACTGAAAGATTTGCTGTGTATCTTTAAGCCATTTCTGACTTATGGCAACGCTAAGGTGAACCTATCACAGGGTTTCTGGGGCTGAGGGCATGTGACTCACCCAAAGTCATCCAATGGGTTTCCATGGCAGAGCAGGAAACCAAATCCTGGTATCCAGACACGGAAACCACTACGCCACACTGGCTCTCACAGTGTGTGTGTGTGTGTGTGTATTTACTCTGTGTGTGTATATATAACAATATATATACACACACATACACATATTCCAACATTATTATTATTATTATTATTATTATTATTATTA
>NW_024825057.1:0-1620 GCF_019175285.1 Sceloporus undulatus
AGGGGTAGCCGTGTTGGCCATATAGAAAAGTACAGTATCATCCAAAACCCACAAGACAGTAATATTAATCATTGAATAAATGTTATGAAATCAATATGCAAAATTTACTCTATCTCCATTTATTATTAAGACCAAAGCTGCTGTATATAATTCAACGTGGGATTAAATAAAACAAGTGTATCAAAAGTGTGACCAACTGGCCACATGTGGCTCAGAGCCATTCTTGTGGCCGCCAAGGTCAATTCCCCCTCATCTGTATGCCCTCTAGAGGACATAGGGACATTTATGCCATATTTGGGGTCCTTCTGGGTCCTTTTCAGCCCAGGAAAGGCCCTTTTTAAAAAGACACAATACCGTCCTCAGGGCTGGTGTAACCCGGTGTGGTCTCTGATGGGGGGGAAGGATTTATGCGGTGGGACATCTGGCACGCGACTTCCAGCACATACAGAAGCACATATGCATGGCCAGAAATACCCTGCATGGCCCCAGGGAGCAGCCACAACACCCAGGGCACCTCCACATGGGGTTTGGGTGGCCCAAAAAGGCCTAGCATTGGGTCTGGGCAGCCCGAAAAAGGCCTACGTGGGGCCAGAGAGCCAGCCTGGTTTCACCCCCCTTCTGGGGTGTCACCTGGTGTAGTCCACCCCCCACACAAACACACACACACACACACACACACAGTGATGCTACTGTCCCGCTGTAGCCCATTCCTGCTGTTTAGATTACACCTGGATCATTATACATTGGAGGAGAATCAGGTGGAGGGAGGAGGGGAAACAGAAATTATGGGGAGAAATGGCTTCCAACATAGGTTTTTTTAAATTAATATTTTGAAATTTTACAAAACAAATGTTTAGTATTCTTTCCATACATACATATACTTTTGCATCTTATTCATTTTTTAAACAAAAAACTAAATATCACCTCATTGCACCCCACCCCCGAGTCATTCCCTTCTTTATATTCCATCCAAAATTTTAACTTTAGTATTTTTTCCATATTTCATCAAAATAATTTCTTTTCCATAATCCTTTTCTTACTTTCAATTTACATGTTAATTAGTCATCAGTCACTAGTTTCCAAACTTCTTTATACCACATAGGTTTTTTTAAAAAACTTCAGATCAGTTCCTTGTCACAGAAGGGCAAATATTTGGACATTCACTCTTCCACATGCAGGTATCCCTTACTGTAAGAGAAGCCCTTTATTTAAAACATGGACAGCTTGTCCCTTATTGGGCTGACAGGTGACCCTTATTATAAGGAGCCTGAAAGCTTTTCCTTTTATTTGGACTGAATAAGATGCCCCAAATTCCTGCATTTTGTAATGGGGGCCCTTCATAAAGACAGAAACGTGTGCATCATGTAATTTATGTTTAGACAATGTATTTTTTTAACAGAGAAATTCCTGGCTAAGTTTACTGAAATCAACTTGTCAACCCTGTTTGTCATGAATTTCCTCTGTCCCTTATTGCTATTTTGAAAACTTGGCCGCAAAACCAGGCCAGGCAACTGTGTGTTGCCCAAAGAATACCTGTTTTCCACTCCTGTGCATTCAACAGGATCCATCTTTCCTGAGCACTAAGCCTCACTGGACTTGGATTCAATCCCTGCTCAGAAA
>NW_024825058.1:0-1620 GCF_019175285.1 Sceloporus undulatus
GACCCTGCTGCTTATGCTCCTAAATCCATGGAATGATTGTATCCTTACTCATAGGAGCTAGCAAAGAAGAGACTGCATGGGGACTGCCTTGAGGAAATCCATGGAAGCAGATAGTCAAAGGCCTGTTGAAACAATATTCCATGAAACATGTGCAAAAATACTTTGATTGACAGGTGGCATCATATCCTGTGGGACTGCCATAGAGTGCTGAGTCAGAGCACATGGCATGATGCAAACCAACTCACAACCAATACAGTATACAGCTCACATGCAGATTGGTGTGGATTGGATTGGAGTTGTGTGTACAAGAGATTATGAAGTTGAAGGAACTCGGAGAGGAGAGCTTGCAAATATTTGTATTATTTTGCAACTCAAGATAGATAGATTTTTAGTGTAAAAAGTGGTCAGTGCATTGCCAATATCTATATCTGGATATTTGCTTCTGTACTCTGCTATGTTATTGTTGAGCTGCATCTGGGAGTGTCACCCTCAGATTGTGGTGTATATTGGCTTCTGAACACGATAGGAATTCAGCGCCAAGAAGGAATGAGAGCCAGTGTGGTAATCCTTTCTGTCTGATTTATTTGCTCCAAGCACCCATTACATTCAATTTGGTTTCAGACCATTCTTCCCCCCAGGACACATTCTAAGGCGATTTAAACCCTTTGGACATTCGGTTTCTGCCCCCAAGCAACAATTACAGCATAAATATCTGCCCTGACTGGCTGTTCTTTGACTTCAGTCCAATTACAGACAGACAGTCTGTCGGTTTACATGGCTAAGCACCTCAATGCAGTCGCCAACCCCACTTGTCGCATGAGCTCCTGACTTCTCTTCCCATTTCAAACCCTCAGCAATTGGAATCAAAATCCACTTAGGTAAAGTATTACCATTAAGAAAGTCTTACATCTCTTGACCACTCTGACCTGTTATGTAGTTCTTGTGCGTGTGTGTGAACACTTACGTGTGTGTGTGTGTGTGTGTGTGTGTGTGTGTTATGCTTTTCCCCTCAATAAAAAATTTAAAAAACCTGTTTCAAATGCCTTATGAGTTCTGTGTGCTTCCAGGCCTGCTATAGTTAAGCTGAATCCCACGGTTGCTCTTGCCCCAACCAAACTTTATATCTCCTTTCAGCTAAGTACTAAATTCCCCTAAAAGCATAGCATTTGTGGGTGTCCTCCCCAGACTCCAGCATTCTGGGTAACAAAGGGCCTCTTGAACCAACCATGGAACTAAGGAAGCTCAGGTAGGAAAAGAAACATTGTTCTCTAAGCCATTGCAGGGCCAACAGAAGGATTTTACCCAAGAAGACTCTCCAGAGTCTCCAAAGGCTTGAAGAGGGGCCAAAAAAGCCAGGAAACTTGGTCAGGGATGGGCTGAGGAGCATTTGGAGTCAAAAAGCATTTATCTCCATGGTTCCTTCCCACAAAACCCTACAATTGACAGTTTAGGATAGGATATTTAGAATCCTTAGAAAGTGGAGAGAAATAGTGACTCACTAAACTACAAACTTCAAGATTTCACAGAAAGCTGCTACGACAAACTATGTGTGAAAGGGATCTAGGAGTCCTGGTAGACCACAACTTGAACCTGGGTCAACAGTGTGATGCAGCAGCTAAA
>NW_024825059.1:0-1620 GCF_019175285.1 Sceloporus undulatus
ACCTGTTGTTTGTTCATCTCGTTTTGAATTCAAACTGTTTCGTGCAGCATTTACGGTGGCTTTCTTTGGTGCCTTCAGATTGGGAGAATTGGTGGCTGGGTCCAAGAGCGATTTGTCAGGGCGGGCTTTGGGTGCCTCTGACATCTCTTTTTTTAAAGCACAGTGTTTCTTTTACGGTTCGCCGGTCCAAGTGCGACCAATTGGGAGCTGGTCAGACTGTGGTGTTGCATCGCTTTCGTGGCTCACCTGTCTGTGCTGTTAAGGCCCTTCGATCTTATTGGAGGATTTGGCCTATGGGTTTTGGATTTCTTTTTGTTCATTTGGATGGATCACCGCTTACCAGATACCAATTTGTTTTGGTGCTAAGAATGACTTTAAAAAATTTGGGGCTCCCAGCTGAGGAATTCGGAGGTCATTCTTTTCGCATAGGCGCTGCCACGGCTGCTTCCAGGGCAGGCTTGCCCGCGCAGGACATCCAAAAAATTGGAAGGTGGAAATCTAAGGCCTACGCTGGTTATGTCTGTCCGCACTTGGACCAATGCACTAATCATTAGCATCGCTCTTGGCAGGGTTGGCGGTAGGCCTTCGGTGTAGGCCTTTTGTGGCGGCAGCATAGGCCAGGATCGGCACAGTGTAGGTACCAGGGCCATGGTGCTCTGGTCTGGGAGTCACTAGGTACCCGGGGGCGAATTGGGCAGGCGTATGGCCATTGCGGGGGCCATAACGCGGGTGCGCCTCCCGGTGACTAGGGGCTTAGTGAATATGTGAACACATGGCATGGTTTGCGGTCAATTTGTGTTCCTTAGCCCCTAGGTCATCCCAAGCGCCTGGTGGGTGCCAGGTTGGTTAATCAGACAACATCGGGTTGTTTGATTTCGCAGATCCTGACCTTATGCTTTGTGCCAACCCATACCAATGGCTTGCTAATAAAGTTGTGGCCTTTCTTCCAAGTTGCTGTTGTGTGGTTTTTTGCAGAAGCATCTAAGGCAATGTCTTTGTTTTACATGTACTATACTGTACATCACATACAAAACCAGATTCTACCTTAATTTCTCTAGTAAAAACAACATTTTTCCTTTTACCAAGCCCATAACATCACAAGCATCACAACTAATTTTCTATTTCCATGAAATGTCCTGGTGGGGAATATGTCCCTCAATTTTAAGCTGAAAAACACATACCCATGTTTTTTATTCATTACAGTTTTAAAGAGAAAGAACATGATAGAGGGAAGGATGGAGGGCTTCTATGAAAGCTTTTGCATAGGACAATAGATTACAACATATGTGGGGGGGGGGGCTAAACTGGTCAAAATAAGTAGGTTTTTGCACACAAATATCTGGTGGCTGATCCAGCTAAAACTGACATTTTAAAGGTGTATACACTGAACCGATCATGTGAAACCCAATGGTATGCACAGAATGCTATGTTTTTGACTTGGCCACTAAAGATATATCTGTGTGATTGGCGGGGTACAGACCGCCGCTTTGCGGCGCTCTGCCGCCGCCGCCAGAAGGTCCGCGGGGGAGCCGGAGCCTTCAGACGGCCCGACTCCCGCGCGGACCGAAAAAAGAAGCTCCAAAATGGAGCTTCTTTTTGCGTCGCGTTTGCGACGTAGCG
>NW_024825060.1:0-964 GCF_019175285.1 Sceloporus undulatus
CAGGCAAGGCAACTGTGCTGGATGAAACAGTGCCTGCTGAGTCAAGGTCCAGTCCTGAAAGAGCTCAGTCCAGAAAGGGAAGCAGAGGTCCAGGTAGCAGGAACAGAAGCTTCTTCTCCCAACAGCCTCTAGATAGAAACTGTGGGTCTCTGTCTCTTCCCAGATGTTGTCTCCTTCCTAGATGTTATCAGGGAAGGCTTGTTCTTCTCTCTCTATGTTACCACAAGGTACAAGGGATCTAATATAGATATTGCTGGACAGGGAAGCGTCCCTGGAGAGAAGTGGCTGTTGGTTTCAGTCCCTTGGGGCTCAGATGTTGGCGTGCTCTCCCTCTTACTGGGTGATCCAGCAGCTAGGACCGGCAAGATGGTTCTTCTCTCCCTCAGAGTCCACAGCAGTGGCAGTTGGGAGGGAGGGAGGTTGCCTCACCAGCAGCTGGGACCGGCAAGATGGTTCTTTTTTCTCCAATCTTGCTCCATCCTCACTATGACATCAAATATTTAAACAGGGCTATCATACCACCTCTTAACCTTCTCTTCTCCAGGCTAAACATCCCTAGTTCCCTAAGTCCTTCCTCATAGGGCTTCATGGTTTCCAAATCCTGTATAAAGATTTCTGCTTCAGACTCAAGCATGGCCTTTCCTCTTCTGTGAAGAACACTGTGACATCTCCAAAGGTGATCTGGAATAGAAAATAGCCCTCATCCAGAGAATGATTAAGGAGGGAAGCACAGGGTGAATCCCAAATATGATTTGATCACTTCAGGACATCAGTAAAGTGGGACATATTGGAATATCCTCCCTTCTCTTTTCCTTAGCTATCTGGATCTTCAAGAATGGGGTGAGAATAGGGTTGCCATAACCTGGCGGCCCCCGTGCCATTCACGGTTTCGGGGGGGGCCCCTCCCGGTCCCGGTCCGGTTTGGGCCCCCACCCGTGCCTTGTTCCCGGTTTGGGGGCCCGCT
>NW_024825060.1:1064-1619 GCF_019175285.1 Sceloporus undulatus
CTTCTCTTTTCCTTAGCTATCTGGATCTTCAAGAATGGGGTGAGAATAGGGTTGCCATAACCTGGCGGCCCCCGTGCCATTCACGGTTTCGGGGGGCCCCTCCCGGTCCCGGTCCGGTTTGGGCCCCCACCCGTGCCTTGTTCCCGGTTTGGGGGCCCGCTCCAGCCATTGCCGCTGCCGCTAATGCAGCTGCTGCGGCGTCAAACCACCTCCTCCTCCGGCTCCGCCTTCCTCCTCCTCCTCGGCGGGCTGGTGGCAGAAGCGCCGCCGCCACCGCGCCCGCACTGGGAGGGCTTGCGCGCCTTGGCGTGCGCCGCCCAGGCCTCAGCAGGGGCCAGTGGCAGCATGCGCGCCTGCCCATTCCCTCTGCACACGCCTGCCCGCCCCACTTCTTTCTGTGCGCGCGCCTGCCCGCCCCACTTCCGTCCGCACGTGCGCGCGTGCGCGCCTGCCCATCCCACTTCCCTCCGCATGCGTGCGCGTGCCTTCCCCACTTCCAGGAGGAGGAGGGGGGAGAGGAGGAGGAGGAGAAGGAAGAGGAAGGAGCCGGAAGAA
>NW_024825061.1:0-1619 GCF_019175285.1 Sceloporus undulatus
TCAAACTTTTTCATAATGTAATTCCCTTCAGATGTTTTGCTTATTAGCTCTCCATATCTTAACCATTGCATGTCTTTGTTCTTTGTTCTTCTATACTATGCTTCTTGTAGAGACACCCATGGGGGAATGTCATTATAAAATTGTTGTTTCACTTTGTACCATACCTTTAGTAATGATCTTCTTACAACATGATGATTAAAGACATTATTATCTTTAGGCTTTAGGTACCACATATATGTGTGCATTCCCAAACTTAAATTAGAGCTTTCCAAATTCAGCAGATTCTCATTCCTCAACGTAATCCATTCTTCTAGCCGATTAAGGCAAGTAGCATAGTAGTACAACTTAAAGTTCGGTAAGTTATATCCCCCTTTAATTTCTCCTCAGTTAAAAGTTTCCATTTTATCCTCGCCTTTTTGCCCTCCCAAATAAATCTGGTCAGGTCTCTCTGCCATAAAACAAAGCATTTGTCATTTGAAATAATCGGAATATTACAAAACAGATATTACATTTGTGGTAAAATATTCATTTTAATTATGGCAACCCTTCCTAAAAGGGACAAGTTATATGTACTCCATTTTGCTAGATCTTTTTTAATTGCATACCATATTTTTATGTAAATATTCTGGAAGAGTTCAGTGTTTCTTTTAGTAAAGTAAATTCCCAAATATTTGACTTTGGTTTCAATACAGAATCTTTACATTTCTTTGAGTTTAAAGCTATTAAATTGCAATAAAATTTAAAACATCCAAAACACAATACATTAAAAAGGTTTTTTCAGGCAAGAATTGGATCGTTTTCTAAAGGTGAGAGGGGAGGACAAGAATGATAACAATTTCCATCACAGTAATGATGGCAAGGGTAAGGGTCCTGAGGAGGGAGAGGCAAGTCAATAGATCTCAACTAGTCTGGAAAGAGATCCATCTTATTAGCCTTCCTAAAGGCTTCCAAGGTGGAAATCTAATGGATCTCATCTAGAGGTCATTCCAGAGCCTGGGAGCGTCTGATGAGAAGGACCTCTGGGTCACCGCTGGTCTTCTTGAGTTGTAGCAGGTTATTCCCAGAGGACCTGAGTCTGCGGTGGATTGTATGGGAGGAGGCGCTTCCGCAAGTAGTCAGGACCCAAGCCATGGAGGGCTTTAAAGGTTAAAACCAACACCTTGTATCTTGCCCAGAAACTAATGGGGAGAAACTAATAGTGGAGGGATTTAAGAACTGTTGTAATGTGGGCAGTTCTAGAAATGCCTATAACCAACTTGGCTGCCATATTCTGTACCAATTGAAGTCTCTGAACTTGGCACAAGGGTAGTCCCATGTAGAGTGCGTTACAGAAGTCTAGCCGAGAGGTGACCAGCGCATGTACTACTGTTTCAAAGTCTCCCTGCTCCAGGAAGCGACGCGGTTGGCATATCAGCCGAAGCTGATAATAAGTGCTCCTGACCTTTGCATCCACCTGAGCTGTCAGATGAAGTGATGAACCCAGGAGCACTCCTAAACTGCGGACAGAGTCTTTCAGGGGAAGTCTGAACCCATCCAGAACTGGCTGACATAACTCCATTCCCAGATTAGGAGTCCCTATTACAAGTACCTCCATTTTACCTGGATTCAATTTGAGTTTC
>NW_024825062.1:0-1619 GCF_019175285.1 Sceloporus undulatus
AGAGGACATGAATGGAAGGGGTGGATTATATGGGAGGAGGCGGTCCTGGTACCAGACCCTGACCCCAAATGGCCCCTTCCTCTGAAATTCATCCAAGGAACAAAAGCTTCTGCCCAGACAGGAACTCTACTCACTTGATCCCACCGGCTCCTCTCGATTCCAGTGTGCTGACATTGGTGTGGCATCCGGCCCCGTTCCAGTTGCCTGTCATGGGTTTGGGGTCCAAGGTGGCTACCACCCCAAAATCTTCACAGACCCGATGCAGAATGTATCTCGCCATCCACAGATGGTCGCCCATCTCGATCCCTTCACAAGGGCCGATCTGGAACTCCCACTACGAAAAAAGAGACACACAAAAGATGAGATGTTTTCAGAAAGCATCCAGCAGTGGTGGTGGTTGGTTTTGGGTTTCTTTTAAAATGAATATGTTTCTAGTCCTCAGGAGTCCTTAAGGAATCTAGAGGCAAAACTAAGTCATTCTCTGAAGATGCCAGCCACCGATGCTGGCGAAACTTCAGGAATAAACTCTTCTAGAACATGGCCACAAAAAGCTATGGATGCTGGCCCTGAAAGCCTTCGACTTCACATAAGTCACAGATACAATGCCCCTATGGCTACCTAGGTCAAGGTCCCTAAGAATACTCACCCAATGAGTATTCTTAGGTGTTTAAGTGTAGGACTATGACTCTGCAGACCAGGGTTCAATTCCCTGCTCAGGCATTAAACCTACTGGGTGACTTTGGGTGAGTCACACACTCTCAGCCTCAGGGGAAAGCAATGGCAAACCTCTCCGGAACAAATCTTGCCAAGAAATCTGTGATAGGGTTGCCATAAGTTGGAACAATGGTGTCACACGTCTCAAGTTTTGCCTGCATCTCTCCCTCAACCTCCGCTTCTTTCTCTTTGCAGGTGAGGAAAACTCCAAAGGGAAGCGTAGAAATAGGTTACATCCTCTTTGTAAAATACCTGAGAAGGCATGACCTCTGCGTTGGTGCCACAGATCTCTACCCCGGCGTAAATGCAGGCTTTGTAGTGGGCCTCCACAATGTCACGGCCGTAGACTTTGTTTGCCCCAACTCCACAGTAATAGGGTCCTGGAAAGGAAGCCACAACATGTTCATTCAAGCTGACCGACCCCTTGCCCCTTAGCATCCTTTGAGCTCTTGGGCACATCTCCAGCCAACTTGACTCAAAATGGCAACTGGGGTTTAAAGGAGCATCATAAGAAGATGCATTTCTTTTTATAAGAAAGGTGAAGAAAGAGCCCATCTTCCAAGATAGTGGATCTTTTTGATATCCAGGCAGAATGAAACAATAGGTGCCACTGCAGGTGAAGAAAAAGGCAGAAGCCTTTCCTAAGAAACCATATTAAGAAAGACTCTCTTCTCGCAGCACATATAGGAAGAGTTATCTTTTGAGTCTGCCTCCGTTGTGTGATTCTGCAAAGACGGGAAGGCTATTTTTCTTCACAACTCTGCCTTCCCTCATTGCAGAAATAAAAAGAGATTTTCCTTGACATCATCTGCCCGAATTAAACCTCATGTGATTAACTGACAAATCTTTCTTTAATTAGAGGACAAGGGCCCCATTTTTCTAAAAAGCGACTCACTGGAAGTGCC
>NW_024825063.1:0-1619 GCF_019175285.1 Sceloporus undulatus
TTTCTGAATAGGAAAACCATGTGTATTTTTGTGCAAGTAAATTTTCCCAACAGAGTCCCAAAGTGTAAATCTTGTGGTTGGTTTCCTTTTCCTTCTTGGGCTGCCTTGACACTTTATTTTTGTCAAGTATTTGGATATTAATGAGTATTCTTCATACCCCTAAACTTGAATAAGCATTTATATATAATTTTTCATGTGGATTAGAATGAATAGACTTATAAATGAAAATGTGCAAAATTGGAATGAACCAGAAATGAAATGGACCACCCATCTGTATTTAGAATATATTCATTGCAGATCCTCTTCTATTTAAAAAGGTAGGGATCTTATTTTTTTTAATAACATGACCTCTTAAATATTTCACTCTGTGCAGGTGAAACAGAGGAAGGGGAAGTAGAAAAGAAAAGAAAATTGCTTGCAAATATTGCATCAACTCTACAAGTTCTACAACAAACACAGATTCTTGAAGCTGGCCAATCAGGTACAACACAGGAAATAAATGCAGCAAAGGTGTGGTTAGGACAAGGCATTCATTCTGGCATGGTTTGTATAAAACCACAGATCCTACAGCATCAAAACATTTCTGCAATGGACTGGTGTGCAAATGTTTTGGCAGTTTCACTGTTCACACATACAAATATTAACAATCTTTCCATGCATGCAATAAAATAGCAGCAACAACGTATGGTGATGGGAATCCCTACCTGCCTGTTACACTTGCACACCACCACCAGAGATGTGGCAACCACCCAATCCATACTTCCCAATACAGGCCAACTCCATCCAGAGCCACCTTCCACTTCAGTACCTAACTGAGGTTTTCTTACGTCAAAGGTACTATGGGACAGGTAGCTTGGAAATACCTTTTGAGAAGGCATTGGGAATTTCCCACACAGCCCTTCCTGTATTCTTTTGACTCCAAGGAACTCTCAGCCACACATTGAAGAGACTGGCAGCTCTGATTGGAGTCAGCCTCTGTTGGGAGGTGTGCATTATGTACTCCATCATTAAAAAAATAAAATTTAAAAATTGGTAGGACATTCCACTCCTTTGTAATGGAAATTATCTTGGCCAAAACTGTTCCTCTGTGGTAACTACAACTTTTAGATACTAAAAACGACTGTGGCTAGATATGTCTTTAAAAGATTTCTGTTTCCACAGAGCATGAAATGAATGAGATGGCAGAGAAAAGAAGAGCTTTACTTGTAAATCTGGAATCAGACTTAAGAGAACTTCAACATGCACAGGCTGTTGAACCTACTAAAGAAGATATTGGTGGGTATCATAGTGTATTACTTAGTCTCAAAAGCATAACTGTCTTAAGTAAAATGCATTATTATTATTAATACTAATTATTTCAAATGCACACCCCATCTTTTAATATTGAAAGCCCCAAAGTGGCTTATGGTACAAAAGGTAAAATATATATAGTAAAACAAAGTGATATATCCAGAAACAGATAAAAGATAAAGCACCAGTTAAAAATAAAACAATAAAGTTATTCCTGGAAAACTGTCTAGTAAGGTGTTAATCAGCTTTCTGAGTAGAAGTAGGGTAGTTGCTTGCTGGGCCGATTTTAGGAAAAGTGTTTAAAGACTAAATGTCACAGCATCAAAGGC
>NW_024825064.1:0-1619 GCF_019175285.1 Sceloporus undulatus
AGCATAATAGCCACTGTGAGTGAAGAAATCTGTTCTCTTATTGATTCGACCACAGCATAATGAAGTTTCCATACCCCTCCTGCCAGTGGTTGTCAGTGCAGTGAACAGTTCAGCCTGAGAGGGAGTGATCAGGCAGACCCAGCTCCATCAGGGCTAGCCTGAAGAAAGAGGCTCCTCCATCCTTAACTGTCATCTTCCGGCCTCCTGTTCCCCTCCAGCTATGCTCTGACTGTGTGGAGGAGAGGCTTACGTACCCTAATGAAGTGGCGATGGTATAATAGCCACCAGCAGGGTCTCCCATGCCAGACAGGTCACAACCGAAGGGTCTGACCAAGAGCGCCAAAGGGCAGGATGGGCTCTCTAGCCTTATGGCAACCATCCTAGGAGAAGGAAAACCCTAATCCCAAACCCGAGCAGATGGTGCTAGTTGAACCCTGTAAGGTCAACCATCTAAGAGAAGGAAACTCTAATGAAACCTATGACCCGAGGACCTCGCTACCACCATCCATGCTTGTCAAGGCCTCAGCAGTCGAGCCTCTGGTTTAAAGGGGGAGGCCAGTTCTGTGCACGCTGTGCTCCACCAGAAAAACCCACTGCACAAGTTCGAAGGATACATCCAACATCATCAACGAGCTTGTAAGGAAGCACGGATGAATCCTTCCTGAATCTTCGTTTGCGAAGTAAAGCCAAGAAGAGAAGAAGAAGGAGAAGAAGAACAGTTGCAGTCATATTTAAGATATTGGACTTGAAACACGTGCATAAAATAGGACATACTCTATGGATTGAGACCTGAAAAAGAAGATAAATTTAAAAGCATTGGATCCTTAATTAAGAACATTGTGTTTGTTTTGTTGGGGGGGGGGTTATAATATAAATTAATTTCATGTGTCCTTTATTTATTTATTTATTTATTTAGCAATATATGGTAACCCTGCGTAGATTCACTCAAGAATATCCTACTACAGCACGTATATCTGAAAGGACAACAGAGTGTCTCCTTCATCCTCTCTCTCACCCTGTTTCTATTCTAACAGCAGAGTATAAAGGAGAATAGAATACATTGCTCACTAGGACTGATTCTATTGGTTACATATCCTGCTTGCACTAGTGACAAGGCTCAAGTGGAGTGGAACTGAAAGTAGCAAGGGGAACACAGCGCTTCCGATGTCTCGACATCAATGTCTTTCTTCTTCCAGACTTTTCTGCTTTCCAGCTCAAGCTTATTCATTGCAATAGTCCAGTGATGGCGAACCTATGGCACATGTGCCAGAGGTGGCACTCAGAGCCCTCTCTGTGGGCACATGTGCCATCGTCCCAGCACAGAGTTTGCCAGAGTTTGTTACTAGAAAGCCAGAGGGGCATGGCACTTTGCAATAAATAAGTGGGTTTTGGGTTGCAGTTTGGGCACTTGGCATCGAAATGGTTCACCATCACTTCAATAGTCTGTGAAACAGCAAGTGTGCTCTTGCCGCAAGATTGCATGGGCAATTGTTTCGTTGGAGCAGTTTTGTAAGCAACCCACTTCAGACTTAACCAGGCTGCCTCCTGGAGAAAAAAAACCACAAAACTATGTAGATGACAGAACTGTATGTGGCAAAATCTTTGCCAATTAGCTGCTT
>NW_024825065.1:0-1619 GCF_019175285.1 Sceloporus undulatus
GTCACTCCTGTTCTAGCAATGTGAAACGTGTTGTTTTTCACACCAGATATGCAGTCACTCCTGTCTAGCAATGCAAATTCACATTAAAATGTTTTACCATGCCTGGTAGCCTTTCCATTGCCCTTCCGAATCGAGTAGGAAGCGGAGTCAGTTCGATTCCAAGCAAGTCACGTGATGCGGATTCAAGCAAAGCGTGGTGAGTGCATATTGTATTACCACACCAGAGGGTTCAACAATTCGAATTGGCACCCTTGCGCATGCTCAGTGGGGCTCTGAACGCTGTCATCCTTCCCTCCTTAGCTGTCATCCTTCATCGGGATGAAGCAGCAGTCAGGGGTGATGGGAATAGGTCGCAGGGGATCACTAGGGCCAGGATCAGGATGAAAGAGCAGGCAGGGGATGATGGAATAGGTCACAGGGGGTCACTGGGGGCTAGATCGGAGTGATGAAAGAGGCAGGGGATCAGGGTGATCTTTCACACCAGACCTAATCGGAGTGAAATTGAAGCGAGCTTGGAACTGGTTTTTGGTGAATTCGCTTGTTACTGAATTCACCTAAAAGAGCAGTCACTGCGGATTGCATTAGATTGACTGCGGAAGTGCCTCAGAATGACCCCCCCCCCATAGAAAGCAAACCAGGTGTGATAAAACATCACGTTTTAACGTGAATTCGCATCCCGGACCAGGAGTGACAGCAGATTCAAGCTGCAAAAAAACCTCATGTGATAAACGCCACACTCCCTCGGAGAGTGGTAGAGTCTCTTTCCATGGAGGTCTTTAAACAGAAACTTGATGGCCATCTTTCGGAGATGCTTTGAATGTGATTTCCTGCATGGCAGGGGTTGGACTGGATGGCCTTTGTGGTCTCTTCCAACTCTATGATTCTATCCCACATTGTAAAGCTATTTCAGAATGCTGTGTTGTGATATAACACATGACTAGTTTAGCATATGTCTATTCACATTATTAACTCAATCTGTATGCATTTCTGTCCACACAAAATGTTGCATTCCATGGAGAACATAGCCTGCAAGAGGATGTTTGCTTGATAAGGGAGGAGCTACATACTGACTAAGTGAATTATAATCCTATCAAGTTGCCTTCAGAGTTGTCTTTAAAATATTTTTATCTTGTCACCTTACTTTATAACCTATGTTTGGCCTTTCTAATCTGTCCTTCCTGTTTATGAAGGTTGAAGGTCCTGTTTCTGGCAAAGTACGTTCATGCTGTGTTGCAGCAGCTTCCCAGCAATTATCAGGTTTCCTTCTCATCCCACCTAAGGTCATGTTTGGGGTTCTCAAGGAGGGCTGCACTTACGTAGCCACAGTTGTCTTGAAGAACACTGGTATTGACTTCTGCAGGTATGCATGTACTATCAATAAATTGCAAATTTCTCTCAGCTGAAAGGTCACTTAGCATGCTCTGTATTTTCATAAGAACAACATACCAAAATATTTTTATGCATGCCGATTGGAGATTTCCATATCTACCACATGGTTGCTGATAGACATCTAAGTGCATTTCCATTCACTTCAGTAAAAACATAAGGAGACAAAAGCTGAGAAGAGTATTTAACTGATTAATGACATTTAATGAATGTCCATATTTAACCTACATAAT
>NW_024825066.1:0-1619 GCF_019175285.1 Sceloporus undulatus
TATCTCGTGTGTGTGTTTGCCTTTGCTGTTCTTATGGCTGTGAATGGGGCTGAGGACTGAGGAGAGAAGAAAGTGTCAGTTTTGTGCAAATTCACAACTTCTGTGCATCAAAGAGTCCAGTGTATTGAAATAGCAAAGAACTTTATTGAAAATACATAGTCAGAAAATCAGTGTTTAAGCCAGAACTGTCCTCTCCAAGCCAAAGAATAGATTGAAACCCCAAAACCTAAAACTTCACCTTCTACCAAACCTAGCCCCCACCTACAATTCCCACAATCTACCCCCCACTATTAACCAGGCCCGCTTTGCCATCCTTCCCACACGCACAATCTCTCCCTGCCCCAGACATTTGAAGAAACTAGATCCCTTTCTGTTACTACCGTTCCCCAACTTTCTTCAGCCAACATCCCACAAATTCTGAATGCTATCATTGCTATTCTAGCCAGCCACAACAAATGCCAGCCCCCCATCTAACTAAACCAAACTAAACCATGACCCATAATCCCCAGCCAAATTTACAACCCAAAGCAATTATCTATACTAGTAGCAATTAAAACCTAAACTCAACAAAACATAACTTTAAAACATAAACAGACATATGTTCGTTCACTGCTTGGATTTGTGTGGCTTCTCTCCTGTGTGGCCTCTCTGGTGACTGAATAGTCCTGACCTCCAAGAAAAGCATTTTCCACACTGCTGGCATTTGTATGGCTTCTCTCCTGTGTGGATTCTCTGGTGTGTCAATAGGTTTGACTTACAATAAAAACATTTCCCACAATGCTGGCATTTGTATAGCTTCTCTCCTGTGTGGACTCTCTGATGTCTCACTAGGTGTGACTTCGAAGAAAAACATTACCCACAATGCTGGCATTTGTATGGCTTCTCTCCTGTGTGGACCCTCCGATGCATAACTAGGACTGACTTGTAAGTAAAATTTTTCCCACAATGCTGGCATTTAAGTTGGTGTGAGTGACCCCGTTCTGGATGCCCCCAGATCCACATAATGATTGTATCCTTACTCATAAGCGCTAGCGAAGAAGAGATTGTAGGCAAACTGCCATAAGGAAATCAGTGGAAGCAGATAGTCAGACATTTGTTTTCTATTGCAACTCAAGCTAAAGAACCTCCAAGGACTTGGAGGAAATCAACTGCGTCTGTGAGTTATTTTTAAGAGGGGAAAGTGGTTAGTGCATTGCCAATACCTATATCAGGAGATTTGCTTCTTTACTCTGTTATGTTATTGTTGAGCTCTGGGAGTGTCGCCTTCAGACAATGCTATATATTGGTTTGTGAATGAGACCAGAATTCAGAGCCATGAAGGACCTGAGAGCTGGTGTGATGATCCTTTTTGGCTGAAGTATTTCCAAAAAGCACCCACTGCATTTATTTCAGTTTCGGACTATTCTTTCCCCACCCAGGAAACATTCTGAAGCAATTTAAACATTTTCAAATGCTCAGTTTCTGCCCCCAAGCAATAAATTCACTATAAATATCAGCCCCAACTGGCTGTTCTTCAGCGTCATTCCAGTTGCAGACAGACACTCGTAGAATCGTAGAGTTGGAAGAAACCACAAGGGCCATCCAGTCCAATCCCCTGCCATGCAGGAAATCTCAATCAA
>NW_024825067.1:0-320 GCF_019175285.1 Sceloporus undulatus
TTATGAATTGAATATTATATACTTACAAATATTGTACCTGCAAGACTCTTAATATCTTGTAGGACTTATATTTTAGTTATATTTTGTTATTAATAGTAAATACCTCCTTAGAGTATCTACTACTCGATGCTCCTTTTACACGTGTCTTGGATCGGTTGATGCTTGGGAAGATCAGTAAAGAAGTAGAAATAAGGTTCCTTAACTGATCCTACATTTCCCAGAATTCCCTAGCACTGAGCTAAAGCACTGAGCTAAAGCAGTCTCAGGTTGGATTATTGCTGTATGTATTTTGGACTTAGGTGACCCTTGGCAAGTCACAC
>NW_024825067.1:420-1619 GCF_019175285.1 Sceloporus undulatus
TGAACAAACTAAGAAGACAGGAAGATGGCTTGCCAATAAAATAAGGAGGTTAAAAGAACGAAACATCATTACGGAAATAAAAGAAGATTCAACATTAACTTCTGGCCAAAATAAAATTACGAAGACCTTCCAAGAATTCTATGCTAAATTGTATAAAGGATCTCAAACGTCTAGAGCCAAAATAGAGAAGTTTTTCAAAATACCTAACTTAAAGCCACTTTCAGACCAACAAAGAAATATATTAAATGGACTGATCACAAGAGCAGAAATCATTGAAGTAATAAGAAATAGTTAAAAAGGGGAAACACCAGGACTGATGGCTTCACTGCCAGTTACTATAAAGTATTTGATGATAGATTGTTAACACCACTCAAATTAACGATAAATGCCATCAAAGAAAACCATTATCCTGAAATATGGAAACAAGCTAGTCTAAAGCCGCTCTTAAAAGAAAATAGAGATGTAACTGAGGTAAAGAGCTATTGATTAATTTCCTTTTAAATATGGATTATAAATTATTTTCTATGATTTTGGTTGATAAGACTCAAAAAAGTTCTTAAACACTGGATTCATAAAGACAAATCGGGATTTCTCCCTCACAGATAACTCTGTGATAACATAGGAAACATCTTAAATGTAAATGAATATTTTGAAAGGCACAACGAAAAAAATCTTGCACTTATCTTTGTCGATTTAGAAAAGGCCTTCGATAATATAGGATGGGATATGTTATTTGTGACACTTGAAAAAATAGAAAAAGGAGCTTTCTATTTAATATAGATAAAGGCAATGTATAAAGATCAAAGAGCCAAACTAATTGTTAACTATAAAAAAACAGAAGAATTTAAGATTTCTAAAGGTAAAAGGCAAGCTTTCCCACTTTCACCCCTTTTGTTCCTTCTGATCCTTGAAGCACTGAATAAATAGGATAAGATTAGAAAATAAGATCAATGGAATAAAAATTAAAAACAACTGAGTTTAAAATAAGAGTCTTCTCAGGAGACATTTGTGTATTCCCTGGAGAACCCAGAAAGGAGCACAAGGGAATTGATGGATGTAATAATGGAATTGGAATATGTTTCAGGACTAAAAGTAAAGAGAGACAAAACAACATTCATAACAAAAAATATGGGGGAAAGGAAGAACAAATCCTGGAAGAAATTAGTGGATTTCAAGTGGGAAAGAAAGTTAAATATCTA
>NW_024825068.1:0-1443 GCF_019175285.1 Sceloporus undulatus
GCAATTTTAGGCTGCATCAATAAAAGTATAGTGTCTAGATCAAGAGAAGTAATAGTGCCACTATATTCTGCTTTGGTCAGGCCCCACCTGGAATATTGTGTCCAATTCTGGGCACCACAATTAAAAAAGGACATTGAGAAACTGGAGCGTGTCCAAAGGAGGACGACTAAGTCATTCCTCATAGGACATGGTTTCCAGACCCTTCTGGAAACCATGTCCTATGAGGAACGACTTAGGGAGCTGGGGAGGTTTAGCCTGGAGAAGAGAAGGTTAAAGGGTGATATGACAGCCCTGTTTAAATACTTGAAGGGGTGTCATACTGAGGAGGGAACAAGCTTGTTTTCTGATGCTCCAGAGACTAGGACCCAGAACAATGAATGCAAGCTACAGGAAAAGAGATTCCACCTCAACATTAGGCGGAACTTCCTGACAGTAAGGACTGTTTGACAGTGGAACAAACCCCCTTGGAGTGTAGTGGAGTCTTCTTCCCTGGAGGTCTTTAAACAGAGGCTTGATGACCATCTGTCGGGGATGCTTTGATTGAGATTTCCTGCATGGCAGGGGGTTGGACTGGATGGCCCTTGTGGTCCCTTCCAACTCTACAATTCTATGATTCTATACTGTTTATTCTCATTGTCCAGAATTTATTTCCACTAACTCTCTAATGGATCCTTTTCAGTCTGGCTTCTAGCCATTACACTTGACTGAGACAGCTCTTGCCAAGATTACTAATGATCTTTTTTGGGCCAAATTGAAAAGTCTTTACTCAGTATTGATTTTTCTTCATCTATCCGCTGCCTCCAATACTGTTGATTATGGTCTTATGGTGGATCTGCTCCAGGATCTTGGATTTTCTGATTCCGTCCTTAACTGGTTCAGATCCTACCTTTCTGATAGATCATTTGCTGTGACTATTGGAGGCCAAGTCTCCACTCCTGTGCCTCTGTCCGTTGGAGCTCCACAGGGTTCTGTCTTGGACCCATTGTTATTTTCTCTTTATATATTTTCCCTGGGTAACCTTATTGGCTCCTACGGTTTTCATCACTTATACGCTGATGACACCCAACTGTATTTCTCCACTCCAGAACTCTCTCCAGATGTTGCACAGCGAGTGTCATCATGTCTGTCTGCTATTTCTACTTGGATGCTCCATCGGCACCATAAACTCAATATGGACAAGACCAAGCTACTTGTTTTCCCACCGAAGCCTACTCTGCATTATTGATTTTCAATCACAGTTAGTGGCACTAATATTTAACCTGTGAAGGAATAGTGTAGTCTTGGTTTCATTTTTGATTCTTCCCTTTAGTTCGTTCCTCAAATTCAGGTCCTTTTATATGCAATCTGTTTTAAAACTGTAATAATTTAATTCTCTTTTAATGTAACTCTTTTCTATGTTTTTAATTTTACTGTTTTTAATCTTATAAACCACTCTGATAATAA
>NW_024825068.1:1453-1619 GCF_019175285.1 Sceloporus undulatus
TAATAATAATAATAATAATAATAATAATAATAATAATAATAATAATAATAGTTTGAAAGTTGTATCTGCTAGGGAAGTATGATTAAATGTTTTATTTAAAAGGAAGAAACACGAAAATGGAACAGTAGGATTGTTCACATATATTATCTAGAACTGGTTAAAAAAA
>NW_024825069.1:0-1619 GCF_019175285.1 Sceloporus undulatus
TTTTGGAGTCAATGATGGGGGGCAGGAGGGTCTTCTTTGGGGAGATAGCCTTGGGGGCTGGAAGCAAAGAAGGCCTCCCCCTCTTCCTCCTCTTTCCTCCAAAAAAGGCAGTAAGGCTCCTAGGGCTGCCAGGCCTCCTTTCCCCGCTTGGGAGTCTCCATAGGGCCATGCGATTTCAGAGGGGGAATTAAAGGGAGGGTGTGTGCATGTGTGTACGTGTGAATATAAATTTGCTTCTTTTCAGGAAAAAGAAGATTAGCTCTGATGTTGAATCTCTTTGCACACTCCTCACTGATGGCTGGAACCTGGAGGAAGGGGCTCTGACTCTGTTTCCTTCATTGCAAACTGTTGGTTTTCTTTCAACTGGGATGGACATTCTGTAGCCCACCAGATGTTGACAGTCTACAGCTCTCATCAGCCCCTTGGACAGCATAACAAATAAAAGAAGCATGCTGGGAATTGTAGTACCCTGACACCTGAATTTCCACTCCTAGTTTAGGACTAAGCCTTGTGCGTAATCCCAGCTAGAGGGGTTTTGTTTTTCTGTTGAAGAAAGAAGGAACACAAGAGAAGACCCTTTTCCTGTTCCTCTGTTCTGTTCAGTTAGTTTCAGTATAGATAAAGGGAGGGACACGATTGGGGTGGGGGTCGTGGACTTATTTATTAAGCAAGTGCATTATGTGGGGTGCAAGGGGCTGCCTAGCACCCCAAAACTGGTGGACTTGTTTATCGAACATATATACCGACTACACGGCCTCCCAGACAAGATAGTCTCTGATAGAGGCCCACAGTTCACCTCACAGTTTTTGTGGGGCTTACAGGATAAATTGGGGGTGCAGGTGACTCTGAGTTCGGCTTTTCACCCTGTCACGGATGGCCAGACGGAACGCAGTAACAAATCTTGGGAGACATATTTGGGGTGTTATGTAAATCATTTACAGGACAATTGGGTTGACCTGTTGCCTCATGCAGAGGTAGCATTTAATATGGCTGTCCGTTCCACCATGGGAATGTCCCCCTTTGAAGCAGTTTATGGATATGAACCACGAGTATTACCACAGCTGACCCCTGATAATGGGGACCCGATGTCAATAAGTCAGTGGAGAGCTCAACTAAGACAGAATTGGGAAAAGATTGAAGACACATTAAAACAGGCCAAATTGGATAAACAAAAGGTTTGCTGATCAATAGCGTAAACCCGGTTGGAATATTAGGGTTGGAGATCAAGTGTTTTTGTGCACTAAGAACTTAAAGTGTCGGGTACCATCCAAAAAACTGGGGCTTAAATTTGTGTGGCTGTTTGAAGTGAAGAGATGATTATTGATGTGACTGCAGAACTGTGTTTGCCTAAATTGTATAAGCATATCCACCCTGTTTTCCATTTCAGTTTGCTGAATCCAGCTGGGAAGTCGAATAAGGAGAGTTCTGCAGAGCCTGCCCCTTTGCCGCTGTTGATTGATGGAGAAGAACATTTTGAAATTACCAAAATCCTGGACTCTAAAATTAACAGGGGGCAGCTGGAATATTTGGTACAGTGGAAGCATTTTCCAATTGACCTGGCTGAGTGGGTGAAGGCTGCACATGTCAATGCAGATAGATTGGTACAAGAGCTCCATGTG
>NW_024825070.1:0-1619 GCF_019175285.1 Sceloporus undulatus
AAGAAGAACCACTATTTCCAGCTATTCAGTAAGATAAGATCTTTTTGACTTCTTTTTGTGTTTGTGTGTGTGTGTGGGGGAAAGACATGCTAAATTTTGATACCCCATTTTTTAGTTTAGATTAATGCTTTACAGAAAATTTGGATCATCTAACTCTTAGATGTCAGATATCATCTATCTCTTAGATGTGAGGTAGTTCAACCCAGCTGAGTCAGACTATGAAGTGGAGGATGAAACTTCAGTATCCTTGACAGATGGCTATCTAACTTCTGTTTTAAATGTCTCCAGTGAAAGATAATCCACCACTTCCTGAGTCTGTCTATTGCACTGCCAGGCAGCTGTCCCTGGTATGATGTTTCTCTTAAGTGGAACAGAAGTCTGCTTCCCTGCAACTTGGAACCCATTGGTTCTGCTTTTAACTTTTGGAGCAACAGATAACAAGTTATCCTTGCTCCATGTTCTCTGTCACATCCTTTTAGAAATTGAATCAGTCACTTCATATCTTTGTTTTTATTTTTTTGAGTTGGACTCAAGGTAGCTTACAGAATAAAAAGAAATATAACATGGAATGATTTAAGATTAAAATACAGTGGGCCCTTGTTATCTGCTGGGATTTGGTTCCAGGACACCCCCCCCCCACACACACACACATAGATACCAAAATCTGTGGAAGCTCAAGCCCCATTAAATACAAAGGCACTGTAAAATGTCCATTATATGAAATGGTAAAATCAAGGTTTGCTATTTGAAATGTATATGTTTTTGGAATATTTTCAAACCATGGATGCCTGAATCTGTGCATGAATAGATACAGAGGACTGACAGTATTATTAAACTATGTACTTTAAATATCTAAATATGCTAATATACCCAGTTCATTCCACTATTACATAGGATGTATTTTCCAGAACAATTCCTCATTCTGGACACTCTTCTTGAAATGCACACTAAATTGTCAATCGCCTACTTAAAGTGCACATTATCAAAATAACTTTGAGACCAGCATGCAGTGCACAGGCGAAACTTTTCACACTCTTGGCATAAGTCAAATCCCTATAACACTCCACTCAAGATCTCCTTCTAAAAAGATTCTAGGCTGGTAATTTGCATTGAATGGTTTAACTAACTGTGCATCCACTTAAGTGCAGTGCCATATAGTCCATATTTTGCCACCTTGTCAACAAAGATATCATGGGATACCTCAAAACTGAGTAATATGTTTCTTGGACTAAGGTCATACCATAAAAGGGAGAGCTGTTGTGTCTTTACAACCCTTCACAAGGGTGGACATGAGGGAACAAACTAAAGAAGTCCAAGAATCTTCTCAGCTAGATGATGATGGCTGCCTCCAACTCTCTAGATAAAAGGCTGGTAGTCTTTGAGAGCTTTTTTAAGCCAATGGAAACAATATTAAACGCTTTACTGAATTCAAGATATGCTATATCCACAGCGTTCCCATGGCCAACCTGCAAGTAATACTGTCAAAAAAAGGGAGAAGGTTCATAGAATCATAGAATCGTAGAGTTGGAAGAGACCACTAGGGCCATCCAGTCCAACCCCCTGCCATGCAGGAAATCCAAATCAAAGCATCCCTGACAGATGGCCATCCAGCCTCTGTT
>NW_024825071.1:0-1619 GCF_019175285.1 Sceloporus undulatus
GCCTAAAATTTCATTGGCCTTTTTAGCTGCCACATCACACTGTTGACTTATGTTCAACTTGTGGTCTACTTAGACTCAGATCCCTTTCACACGGATAAGTCTCTCGTTCAGCCAGGTGTCACCCATTCTATATCTGTGCATTTCATTTTTCTGCCCTCAGTGCAGTACCTTACATTTCTCTGTGTTGAAATTCATTTTGTTAACTTTGGCCCAGCTTTCTAATCTATAAAGTCATTCTGAAGTTTGATCCAGTCCTCAGGGGGATTAGCTACTCCTTCTAATTTGATGTCATCTGCAAATTTGATAAGTATATCCCCAATTCTGTCATCCAAGTCATTGATAAAAATGTTGAACAGCACTGGGCCCAGGACAGAACCCTGTGGGACACCACTGGTCACTTCTCTCCAGGATGAAAAGGAGCCATTATTGAGCACCCTTTGAGTTCAGCCAGTCAGTCAGTGACAAATCCATATAACCGAGTGTTCAAAAAGTTTAAATCACTTTAGAATGTTTCCTGTGGGGGAAAACTGTCTGAAACCAAATTGAATGCAATGGGCGCTTTGTGCAAATATCTCAGACAAAAATGATTAGCACACTGGCTCTCAGGTCCTTCTTGGCTCTGAATTTTGATTGCTTTTAAATGCCAGTGTACACTACAATCTGAGGTTGCCGCTCCCAGATGCAGCTCAGCAGTAACATAGCAGAGTATGGAAGCAAATATCCAGATATAGAGAGATGTTGGCAATGTACTGACCACTTTTCACATTTAAAAATAAGTCACAAATACAGTTGATTCCATGGAAATCCTTGGAGGTTCTCTATCTTGAGTTGCAAAATAATACAAATATTTGCAAGCTCTCCTCTCTGACTTCCATCATCTTCAACATCCCTTGTACACACAACTCCAATCCAGTCCACACAAATCCGCATGTGAGATGCATACTGCATTGATTGTGAGTCATCTCTTGGTCCCAAACAGCATGAAGGGACCTCTGCAGTTAGTTTGCATCATGCCTTGGGCTCTGACTCAAGACTCTATGGCAGTCTCACAGGATATAATTCTACCTGTCAATCAAAATATTTTTGCACATGGTTAATGGAATATATTTTTCAACAGTCCTTTGACTATCTGCTTCCACTGATTCCCTCAAGGCAGTCCCCCTTCTTTCCTAGCTCCTATGAGTAAGGATACGATCGTTCAATGGATTTAGGGGCATAAGCAGCAGGGTCATGCTTCGGTTACTCACAGCAAGTTTAATAATATAATCTCAAATAAAGAGAGGTTGATGAGGGCTAAATCATGGGGTAACACCCTCCTCTCTTAACTCTGATTTCCATTCTCATCTGTCATTGTCCTTCTTTACAGAAAAACATTTGAGTCATGAGAGAGTCCACACAGGAAAGAAGTCACATAAATGCCAGCATTGTGGGAAATATTTTGCTTACAACTCAATCCTTGTCATGCATCGGAGGGTCCACACAGGAGAGAAGCCATTCAAATGCCAACATTGTGGGAAATGTTTTTCTTTGAAGGGACACTTAGTGATACATCAGAGAGTCCACACAGGAGAGAAGCCATACAAATGCCAACATTGTGGGAAATGTTTTTCTTTGAAGGG
>NW_024825072.1:0-1619 GCF_019175285.1 Sceloporus undulatus
TCAGTAGATACCCTTCCTATCACCTTCTCCTGAGGCACTCTTTTAGCTGAAGATGCCAGAGATTAAATCTGGAACCTTCCGCATGCAAAGTAACGGCTCTATTAATGAGCTATGGCACCTAAAGAATTATCTGGGCATCACAATTCAAAAAGGATGTTGACAAGCTGGAGCAACTCCAGGGGAGGGTGATCAGAATGGTGAACGGTTTGGAAACCATGCCCTGTGAGGAATGACTTAGGGAGCTGGGTATGTTTAGCCTGGAGAAGAGAAGGTTAAGAGGTGATATGATAGACCTCTTAATTATTTGAAGGGGCATCATATTGAGGATGGAGCAAGCTTGTTTTCTGCTGTTCCAGAGACTAGGACCCGCAGCAATGGATGCAAATTACAGGAAAAGAGATTCCACCTCAACATTCCTGACAGTAAGAGCTGTTCGACAGTGGAACACACTCTCTTGGATTGTGGTGGAGTCTCCTTCTTTGGAGATTTTTAAACAGAGGCTGGATGGCCATCTGTTGGGGGTGCTTTGATTGTGTGTTACTGCATAGCAAGGGGTTGGACTGGATGGCCCTTGAGGTCTCTTCCTGCTCTATGATGCTATGAAGGCATCACTGTCCTAAGATATTACTTAGGATGTACAAATGTGTTGGTAGGTATTACTCCTGATTCAAACTATTTGGATTACTTTACAAAGAAAGGGGATGATTTAGAGAGAATGGACAAATGTAACTGAGTCCAAGTTTCCTGTCTTTACTAGATGAGGATAGACTTCAGAGACATAGCTGTGTTGGTTTGGAATATCAGTATGCAAAGGGATCTTGTAGCACTTTTTTGACTAAATGAGTCAATGAAGTCATAGCATAAGCTTTTGTAGACTTGGTCTATTTTCTCAGATGCTGAGGAACTAGACCAAGTCTATGAAAGCTTATGCTACAACTTCTTTTGCACAGTTAGTCTCAAAGGTGCGACAAAATCCCTTTGCATACATAATTAAGAAAAGTTAATTTTAGGGGCAACAACTACCAGAATGCTTCAATGAGATAAAATAAACTTTTAGAACCTCTGTCCCTAAAGTTGGAAAACTGTGGCCCTTGAAATATTATTGGACTCCAGCTCCCATAATTCTCACTAATGACTATGCTGGTTGAGGGTGATGGCAATTCCTATCTATTGATATCCAAAAGAACATAGTTGTCCACAATTCATATACTGAAATGGAAGTAACAGGCATAAGTGGTAAAATAAAACCCCATTTTGCAGTTTGGTATTACACATCTGCAAAGATGAAAACACCTGCTGTAAGGGATCTCAGAATGTTGCCCTGCCAGGTCAAGACTACCTGATACCCATGGAATAGGCTTGTAAAAACTCCATCTCATGCCTTGCAAGAGAAGGACTTCTCATGAGAGTTAAAGGTTTTCACAAGTTTAGACACCTCATAGGAGCCCACAACTCTAATGGGAAGCCCTCCTTGCATGAGGGCATTATTGAATTAATAAATCTATACGCATCATGGAAAGCAAAGCTCCTTTGAAATCATTTCTCACTTGCTTAACTACTTTCTGCCTCCATATTCAATTTCCCACTGCCTACTGTGGGCTTCCAGCAATGAGACATGG
>NW_024825073.1:0-1619 GCF_019175285.1 Sceloporus undulatus
AGGTGTGGAAAGAACCAAGATGGCTTCCAAAGGAAGGGAGAGAAGAGAAAGGACCCTCAATTCCTCCTTTGTGGAAGATTTTGGAGGAAAGAAGACCTCCGGACAGGTAAGTGTCCAGACCTCCTTTTTTGTGGTGGAGCCATTGGGAATTTGACTGACTAGGATGCAATGGGGCTGTTATTTACAATCCTCTGTCTTTCAGCGAAGGCTATTTTCTATTGCAGATTATCTTTTGAGATGTGGAGTGTTCTTCACAGAGGAGGAATGGCCACTCTTGGGTCCAAAGCAGAAATTTCTGTACAAAGAGGTGATGATGGAGACCTATGAAAATGTGTCCTCTGTGGGTAAGGACCCATTGCCCTTCCTATAGAATGGGGGCAAGTGCTCTAGAAAGCTACATTGCATGCAACACTGGTTCCAGATTAATTTTTATAGCCACATCCTGGGGAATCATGGAACTTGTAGTTTCTAGAACTGCCCACATTACACCAGTTCTTAAATCCCTCCATTGGCTGCCCATTAGTGTCTGGGCAAGATAAAAGGTGTTGGTTGTAACCTTTAAGGCCCTACGTGGCTTGGGTCCAGACTACTTTCAGGAGTACCTTCTTCCACAAAATCTTCCCTTCACTGGAAAAAGTCTCCTAAAGCCTAAGAAGACTAGATTGGCTACAACAACCCAGAGGACCTTTTCTTCGATAGTTTACACATATTGTATTTTATTACTCTTTCTTGTAACCCACCTTGATTCCTATGGGAAAAGGCGGAATTTAAATAAATAAATAAATAAATAAATAAATAATAGTTGTTGTTGTTGTTGTTGTTGTTATATTCAGCCAGAGTTAGAGGGCATAAGAGTGGAGTGGAGTCATCACTGTTGTATAAAGTCAGCCTTCAAAGGAGATAGAAGGAGATGACATTGGAGATTCTTTTCTGTGTATTAACTGAACTTTGGATAGAGTAGAAGTAAACTGAGTAATAAGATAGAAGTGTGGTAGTAAAGTAAATATGACATAGAGAAAGAAAGGAAAGTTATGATACATGGTAAAGTATAGACTAAATTAGAAGTGAGGAAGCTGAAATAAGTTCTTCTTTCCTAGTCTTCTAGAAGTGAAACAGAAAGGGAGAAAGAAGATTGATTTGGTAAAAAGAGAGTTATGTGTGTAGTTGAAGGTAGTTGTAAGTGTAGAAGGTAGAGGTTAGAGTTGGGTAGAGTGGAATGATGAGAAAGAGTGGTGCAGTTATGAAGGAGAGAGAGAGAAAGGAGGAGAGAGGCGGAAAGAATGAGAAAGAAGGTAGTAGGAAGGTAGGATGACATGCGGTTTAAAAAATAGAGGAGGTAGGCAGGAGAAAGATGGAGATGGAAGAAGCAGATGGTAATAAGAAGAACAAAAATAAGAACAAGTGTGATGCATGTTTGAATTGTAATTTTATTGATTGTATGGTTGTTTATTCTGAAAATAAAAGGAATTTGAACATTATTTACAGTTTGACCTCAGTATCTGCTGAGGTTTGGTTTCAGGACCCCACAAAGTAACCAAAATCTGTGGATGTTCAAGTCCTATTGCAAACAATGGGGTTGTAGTATGATGTGCCTTACATAAAATGGCAAAATCAAGGTT
>NW_024825074.1:0-1619 GCF_019175285.1 Sceloporus undulatus
TGGCTGGTACCATCCACCTCTGCTATGAACTGTTGGGCAAACCTCTCCCTGGCAGGGTTCGGTCTCATTCCACAAGGGCAATGTCAGCATCCTCCGCATTCCTGTCGGGGATTCCCTTGGAGGATGTCTGCAAGGCTGCTGTTTGGTCCCAACCTCTAACTTTTATTAAACATTATAGGTTGGACACCAGGGCCATCCGAGACGCAGCTTTTGGGAGGGCTGTGTTGGTTTCAGGGTTGCATTGATTGCACCCGTCCGTCCCCTCAGTGTCCTGCTCTCATTGGCTCTTTCCATCGCCTGCTTGGCGGAAAAATTGTGGAACTGGGGAAAAGAGCGGGAAGGCAGGGGCCTTATAACGGGTGGGCGGAGTTACCGCCAAAAAGTTTCTATATGTTGCAACTTTGCCCAGTGATTCCAGTAGGTTCCGAGCAGCACTGCGCAGGTGCAGTGAAACCCATTTGTATGTATTCGCAGATGACCACTCGAAGAAATACCGTTACAGGTAAGCAACCTGTCCTTGTATGTGCTCTGTTTCATTCAGAAATGTGTGTTCAGATGTGTTCTTTCAGTAAACAAAAGCATTACTTGTGAAATTCAAGCCTGATTTATGAACTCATGTCTTTCATTTTTTCTTTCTTAAGAGCAAGAAAGAATTTACAGTTGTTTTTCCTTGAGCTACATTAACACATTTCACATGGTATGCTTGTACAAAGCAAAAGTTCTCTTTTCCTGTTCTGTACCAATCTTAGGTTCTTTTACTAGTCAATAAAAGTTTGAGACTACTCGCTTAGTGCAGTAGTATTGGACTGACTTCAGTCTTCTGTGGTTTCTCTTTTTATTAATTTGAGTCACTTTAGTCCATTGTTATTAAAGCTACAGAACAAGAGCACATACTTAGGGTCACAATAGCTAAGGCATAACTGATCTGTGTTAAGGAATTTAAGCACCTCTGTTTAAAGACTATCATATTGAATCAGACCCAAGATCTGCATAGGCCATCTTAGCAAAAATGCATTTTAAAAAAAGAAAAGAAAGAAGAATTATCACAGCAATTGCTGGCTGACCTATAATTGATGGGCAGTATGCATTTCCGCTGACTACCCCCATGCTAAGATTGTCAGCATTTCCTCCCAGTACAGTGCGCCCACGTTATACGCAGGCGTGATATACACGGACTTGAGCGTATGCGCTCAAGCTGTGGGGCGCGCGGGGCAATGCATCCCATTCAAATAAATGGGACTCAAGCATATGCAGAATGCGTAAGGCAAGAGTCCACTGTAATTAGTGGAACCTATGAAAGCATTGCACAGTTGTCGTTCAACTAGCCTTGAATGTTTCTAATAGAAAGGTCAGTGATAACCTCTCTATTTCTCATGTTTTTGCAGGTACTCAGCGTGCTAATGCTCGAGCCCCAGCACCTTATAAAAGAGATTTTGAAGCCAAGCTGAGGAATTTCTACAGGAAACTGGAGACAAAAGGATATGGTCAAGGCCCTGGGAAACTGAAGTATGTAGAAATGTTATAAAAAGCTGAGTGTGTTTCAGAGGTATCAAAAGTACTGACATTGGTCAATTTTTTTCTAGTATTGAGGAATAACTGAAGTTTGAATTGTAAAACAG
>NW_024825075.1:0-1619 GCF_019175285.1 Sceloporus undulatus
CTTTATAGGTTATGACCAGGACTTTGCATTGTGCTTGGAAATGAATAGGTAGCCAGTGGAGCTGTTATAACAAGGAAGTTATATGTTCCCTGTAACTAGCTCTGGTCAGCATTCCAGCTGCAGTGTTTTGAACCCACTGGTGTTTCCGGACAGTTTCCAAAAGCATCTTCATGTAGAGTGCATTGCACTAGTCCAAACAGGATGTAATCAAGGCATGTGTCAACATAGCCAGATCTGACATCTCAAGGAACAGGTGCAGCTGGCGCACAAGTTTGCTATGCAAAAATGCACTCCTGGCCACTGCTGAGACCTGAGCATCCAGGCTCAGAGTAGATTCCAGGAGCACATCCAAGCTGTGAGCCTGAGATTTCAGGGGGAGTGTAACCCCATCCAGCACAGGCTGAATCCCTATTCCCTGATCTACTTTACTGTCAGGGATGATGGGAGTTGTAGCTCTTCACCTCTGGCTTGAACTCACCACCTGGTTGTGCACCGTGCTGACCAGTTTTGGCCAGTGGTTATAGCTTAGCAGAGTTACAGAGAACAGGCTGAAGACCCTGACAAACTCTCCAAGCCTTCTCACTCTTGCTTCCACAGAAGTCTTCACCCTTCTTTAGGATCCAGCTGGTTCTTGTAGCTTCACCCAAGACACCAGACAACTCAATAGTCTTAAATAAAAGATCTACTTTATTCTAATATATACAGCTCCAATACTATCCAACACAACAATACTCTACTCCTCACTATCCACCACTACTACCCACAAAATACATTGGGATTCATAGTCATTATTATAGTCAATGCATGGTACCACCCACTGTTGTCTGCTTCCACCCAGTAGGCGTGTACAACCATTCTCATTGGTTCTCTTGGTTCATCCCACAATTAATGATTTCATCAACTCAGCCTTGACCACTTAACAATTGTCAGGTGTGTCCAGTTATCCACTTTACATTTCTGTCCTTGGCAGTTAGGACTTGTTAATTCCATTATCTTTTACACCTGTGTGGTTCCCAATTGGCTTCTGCTGAGTCATCCTGACTCTCACATACATGTTTTATTTCATTTACTGTATAACCCATGTTGCTTTTTCCTTAACTGCCACCAATATGTGCTAGGGTTAGAGATTGTGTAGTTGCCACGTGTTCCCATAACCCATAACCCTAGCACGGTGCGAGCACGGCACTTTAGCGTCGTGTGTACCATGCTACTGTTTCCATCTTTTAAACACTTGGTAAAGGTATTTCTATTTTTCCAAGCCTTTGATTGTTTTAGTAGCCCAGCTTTCATTATTCACAGCTATACTGGGATGATTTTTTTCCCTTTAGATGTTATTTTTTAAAAAAGTTGTTTTTGTCATTTGTATTTTTCAAAATGAATATGCTATGATATATTGTGTTCCTCTGTTATAAATCACTTTGAGTGACTTGAGTGAAGCATTTCATAAACTGGCAATCCTAAGGTGAACCTATCACGGGTTTTCTGGTTTTACTCACCCAAGGTAACTAGTGGGTTTCCATGGCCAAGTGGGGAATCCCAATCTGATCTCCAGGGTTGTAATCCAAACAGTGACCAAACCACACAATGCTGGTATAGCAAACCTTTCTAGCAAACTATTA
>NW_024825076.1:0-1619 GCF_019175285.1 Sceloporus undulatus
GTTGAATCTTGGAGGTGCTTTGGCCAACTTGGCCAATCAATGTTTGTTTGTCCCTTGCCCCCTTTATAACACATTATATCTAATAGGTAGTTCCTGATGGATCTAGGATTTAGGAGGTTGTCAGTTCCACTTTGGAAGAATGGGGCAATTCTTCTTTGCCTTTATGTTTCTTGGTGGCACAATACATTTGCATTGACCAGACACTGGGGAAAGAGAAGGAGACAGACATGTTCCTTGGGGCCCAAAATAAGCTGGAGAGGTCCTTCATAAACTTCATTGCCAAATATACATATAACTCAGTGTTTCCAGAGCTGCAGTGTTCCTCATGCATCTCATGAGACTTCTACTTTGCTTTTTGGTCCTAAAGAAAGTACGTTTCCACATACACTACTCCAGGGATGTGAAGAAATCTCACTAAATCGCTCATTCACAATAAGAAAGGCTGCCTCATCATGATGAGACAGCCTGTCAAGTGTCAGTTAATCCCCATGAAATTTTTCACTTCCAGAAGAATAAGAAAATACTATTTTTTCCTTATTCAGATTTTCAACTTCTTTGTGAAACAAAGCACTCTCTTGGTATTTGGCTGAAGAAAAATAATATGCAGATATTCTAATTAGGGGGGAAATGGTTGAAAAATGTGTTTCCTGAGCATTGGAGAGGTCTGATGAGGAGAATCCTGGATTGACAAGAATTTTTGCAGTTTGTAACTTATTCTGTGCACAATTTGCACAATTTGTTGAAAATGTTTTCTGTACAGAAAACGATGTTCTCTATGCAAAAAAGAAAAAAAAATCTACATATGATTTTTTTGTGCAATAGATTCCAAATAACAACTTTGTCTGTGCAGAAAATAATATCTTCAGGCATAAATTCTGCTTTTTGCATGGACATGTTTTCTGTGCAACAATGTATGTGTGAGTTTTGTGCAGAATAAATTCCAAACGGCTTGTTGTCTTTGAAAAATGGCACAATTTTGTATACTTTTCCATACAAGGTAGAAAATTGGTAAAATTTCTGGTTGGTTCCATTGAGACAAAGAATAGTGAAGAATTACATCCATATTCATGACAATGCACAGGCATGCAGCCAAGCAACATTCTTGCATTTCTTCAGGTTGTCATAAGAGGAGATATGCTTACTAACAAGAAAGGCACATAATGCAAAGATGGATTACTCAGCATACAGTAAGAGGTAGGAAAGAGGAACCATAATAAGAGTGTTATCTTGCCTGAAGTTCATTATGTTTATGAGACATATTTGCAGTCAAAAAATCTTCATGACCTCAGATTTGAGATGCTGGTGTGGAACTATATGATAGAGGATTGGAAAGCTAGCAACAAACTCATCTCTTTCTCAAGATTTACTGCTTTTATTTCCATATCATGCTGGCTCAGATAAATATCAAAACTTTTGCTTCAGCAGTTTTAACACATGCTGCTGGCAGAAACTTTCCTGATTGCTCCCCTCTCCTCCTCTCTTAGATTGAGTAAGACAAGCATACATCACCAATTTTGAAATTTAGGATTTACAAAACTGCTTGTTTAATATATAGTCTAGAGAATGGAAGCAAAATAGCTTTCTGTCACATCTGCCTTTAAATACTGGAAGAAATATCT
>NW_024825077.1:0-1619 GCF_019175285.1 Sceloporus undulatus
CCCATGGATACAAAGGGACAACTGTACATATATATTTGAATGAATTGAATAAAACCACTGAGCAGCACTGTTTTCAGTTAGAACCTGAATCTCAGGATACCTTAAAGTTGAAGTAGATTTGATAAAATGATTGAAAACAGATTGTATTCTTTTTGTTTACTAAACTTTTGTGGCATAGTGAAACCATTATGCACCTTCACAAGAATGAGTATCTGTGTGCATCAAGTGCTAGCAGTGTCAATTAAGTCCATTTTCATTCCACATTGTAATACAATATGTGAAAAAGTCAAAGGAGGATGAATATTTCTTCCAGCCTCTGTATGTCATTGTGTAATTATAAGTCATATTTTATTTAATGTGAAAGATTTTACCAGCCTTTCTGCTTTTAAATACTTCTGTTTTATAGAGCTAGATGCAAGTGATTCAGTCCTACAGTGCACAGTAACATGATCCAGGATTTTCAGTTGGTACAGTGGGCTCTTTCCCTTACACTGGGGATCCATTGCAGATCCCCCCACGTAAAGAGAATTCCGCGTATGCTTGTGCCCATTGAGAACAATGGGGTGCATTGTTGCAGTCTAGTGTGCGCACCATAGGCACATACTCTATTTGTTTAATTGCTCGGCAGCTTTAGCATAAGTTTGAAGCCACATATGATGCACCCGCATCATCATGTAATGTGGGTGCCTGTACTTACACAAATGTGTGTGTGTGTGAGAGAGAGAGTGTGTAAGGGGGCTTCACAGAGTATACAAAAATAACTCTGTTTCAAAGCATGACATAAAATGTTCCCTAAAGTGATAACAATATAACAAGGAACATAAATGTATTTTTCACATTTTCCTCTCCTTCCACAAGATGGATTCCTGCTTTTCCAGCAAGTGCCCATGGTGGAAATTGATGGGATGAAGCTGGTGCAGACCCGAGCCATTCTCAACTACATTGCAGGGAAATACAATCTCTATGGGAAGGACCTCAAGGAGAGAGCACTGTACTACAACATTTCTAAATTTGGTTACTGCATGTCTACGTTTCTTTACTGTGCATGAAAATCTCTGGCTTACCATAGAGGATCTGCTGATAAATTATGAACCAGTATATTTCAGCTCACTATCACTCCCAGTTGCAACCCAAAAGTGCTGGGTGGAGCACTATTTACGCACTTGACTTCTCAAACAGAACTAAGTTCGCATAGACTTGTTCATTAGAAGTCATTCCTCCACAGTTCATCCACTAAACTAGGGGTGGGCAACATGTGGTCTTCCAGCTGTTGTAAGATTACAGCTCTCATCAGCACCAGCCATCGGCATTAATGATGATGGATGATGGGAGTTGCAGTCCAACATAATCTGGAGGGCCACATGCTGCTCATTATTGCTCTAACCTTTTATTTAATCCCAGCAAACTGAAATTCCCAAGGTTTTGTATGAATTACATTAAAAAACAATTTCCCCAGAAATGCTCTTCATTTTACATGAAAGCAGCGTGAACAATGAAAGGCTGTAGTCCTATAAACATACATGGAGTAAGCTGCACTGAATTCACTGTGGCTTTCTTTTGAATAGAGATATGCATAATTTTTGACAAATATGTATCCATTAAAATAAGTACCTTTTCTG
>NW_024825078.1:0-1619 GCF_019175285.1 Sceloporus undulatus
CAAAAAAAGATATCTTATTTCACCTAAATATTGTTTCACATCTGTAAGCATAGCAAGTGTCTGGTGTGAAATAGAGCACACTCTACTGTTTTATCCTAATCAGGCTTTTTTGTTGGATTTTTCATTTTCTTTCCTTTTTTGCCAGGTTTACTTTGTTTGCTCATGTACCATCTGTTCTATCCAGACTTTTCTAGTACCTTTGACACAAACATAATTCTACTTTGTGTGACAATAGGTCATGTTGCAGTTTCCAATAAAGAACCAGGGAGGGGCAAGCTGAAAACTGATATTGTTTGTGTGTGTTCTCCATTTTTCCTCCTTTTGAGTTGTTAGCTTTTTCCTGCATAGAGCATATCTTTCCTCTCCTATAAGCCTTTCATGCATCTCATTCAACAGCACATGAGGAGCTGGAACCTTCATTATTCCATCTTGGAGTCTATTTGATCTTAAATTCTTCATCATTAAGAAGATACACATTTCATCACCAAATCTGAAAAGGCGTGACCTGAAAAGTAAAGGTAATGTAACAATTTGTTGGATAATATTCTGATATCACAGTCTTATGGATATTGGATGATGTCACATGTTGAGGTAAGAGGGAAGAGTTCAGAAAATTTTTATGTACAGAAGAAAAATAATCTATCTATGTTTGTGTTGTTTGCCTTCAAGTCATTTCCAACTTATGGCAACTCTATCACAGAGTTTTCCTGGCAAGATTTCTTAAGCAGGTTTTTGCCTTCGCCTTCCTCTGAGACTGAGATAGTGTGACTTGCCCAAGATCACACAGTGGGTTTCTATTGGCTGAGCAGGGATTCAAATCTTGGTCCATGCTTGCCCATCTCTCTGTGTAGGCAGATGTTTAAGAAATGGGCAAATCTTCTGCCCTTAAAAATAGCAGGACCAGACCTGACCCCCAAAGTGGCTCCCCCTTTAGTGCTGTCATTGCAAGTGGTGACCTTGTCAATTGGAGGTGCAACCTGCAGGAGTCCCACTGATCTCTTCCAACCCATGGAGCTAGAACAGTTCAGCTGGAGAAGCTGCTGGATACTGTTGTTATGAGTCTCCGTCCTGCTGAGAGGGACTTGCATAGAGTCAAGGGTGTTCTAGGGTGCATCTGTACTGTAGAAATAATGCAGTTTGATACCAGTTTAACTGCTGTGTCTCCATCCTATGGAATCCTGGGATTTATAGTTTTGTAGGACTCTTTGGCAGAGAAGGCTAAAGACATTGCAAACCTACAAATCCCAAGATTCCATATGATGGAGCTGCAGCACTTAAAGTGGTGTCAGACTGCATTATTTCTAAAGTGCAGATGCATCCCTAGAATGAACAAAAAGGTGGCAGATACCTCCGATCTGGGCACAGAGCTATGCAATAACATCGGTTTATACATAGTCTCAACCCGTGCCTGTGCTCAGATCAGGGGGAAAGGCTGTGTGATAATCTCAAAAAGAAATGATGCATTACCTGCCTCCTATCAGAGACTGGCTATATGCAATCTTGATCACTTCCTTATTGCCTGGGTCAAAGAACAGAAGTGATTTTCCAAACTACCTCTATTTAGGGTTGCCATAAGTCAGGACCTCCAAACCGGGACAAATGTAGGACAACATTTTCAA
>NW_024825079.1:0-1619 GCF_019175285.1 Sceloporus undulatus
CCAATATTCAAATCACCATGCCATGCTCACTCTCAAGTATAATTTAAGCCATGTCTATCGTTTAAAAGCCCTACTGACAGATTTCTCAAACTGGTCACTTACTGAGTTCTCTTGCAGCCACAGAATTTTGGCTGGATTGTGTCAATTGTTATTTGCATCTATTACTAATAATTGAAACAGTCTAACAATTAAATAAAAGGGGAAGATACATGAGATCTTTTACCTCTACGAAGTCTTGGAGGTAGTTTCTCAAAAATGGTTTTATCCAGTGGCCAAGCCGATAATGTTAGCTGGTCCATAAGCATTTCTTCATCTTCCATTTCTTTTTTGCCTTGATGTACTAAAATGGTCCTTTTATCCATGTAATTTGGTATCTGTGCATATTCCTGATGACCTTGCTTTGTTAATGACAGGTCAATAAAGACTGAATCCATGACTATACCTGAACAAACAAAATGAAGTGTTTTTTATTCCAAGAATCACAGACATCATGACTCCACAAGGCAACAAAAAGTGTTATGACAGCACACACTTCCCAGTCAAATAACTTTCAAATCTTGGAATAAGAATTTCACATGTTCAGGAACAAACTAGATCTGAGGAAGTAGCATTGTCATCTTAGAATATCTTAAAATTCATATCCTAGCCCCAGTAAATATCACAGTTTAGTGAAGAATGTTCACTGATTATAACAAGAATCTCGTTGTGTTAGCTTAGTTGCTCTAATTGGCCCATGAAATACCAGCCAATGTAGTTAAAGGAGAACTACTGTATATTCCTTATGCTGATCCACCCCAAACAGTGGTCTAGTTCAAATGCAATTCCCAAACCACACTTTGGCTATCATGGACTGTCTTCAAAGTCATACACACCTCCTCTGCCTTGAGCATTTTGATCCTTTCCTTCTTTTGTGGACTACAGGGTGTTTTTTTAACTGAGAAGTTGACAACCATCACTCTGAATTGGGTTCCAGTTCTAATTTTGAGGCAAACCATGGTTAGCATAAACCAACTATGGAAAGAATTGGAACATGAAGGCAAAAAGGATTGGCTTTTGCAATGCATTACCATGGATTGGTTTTTACAGTGAATCAACCTATCAGACTTCCACACTGATATTATTTGCTAAGCTTGGTTTAAAGGATGCTGCAGGAGGTCACCCATTTCTGCCATAGCACACCATGTTATAACTGCTTCCATAGTGCTCAGTGGGCTCCATCACTAAAGTTGTTCTTGCAAAAGAACAATGTTTAGTTCTTTTTGGTAAGGAATTTGGATGCCTATGCCTCAAAGCAAATGTGAATGAAAGAGTGGATATAAATAGCAAGGTTGTTTGTGACTGTATGTACTTAGTAGAATTTCTGACAAATTAAGTATGCTATGAACATTTCTCTCAAATTTTAACAAAACATTTCCAAATAATTATACTTAAGCCTTGCAATTCAGTTCACAAATCACACTGTGCGGATGTAAAACAGAAATATTCTTTAAAATCTAGATTACGCTGACACTGCTTATATTTGAAGCCAAGATTAGGAATGTGCAACAAACCATAACAGCATACAGCTTTTTGGAAGTGCATGATCACAAAAAACAGAACATGTTCTGGAAGCAACAATA
>NW_024825080.1:0-1619 GCF_019175285.1 Sceloporus undulatus
ATGTAGGACAAATGCAGGACAACATTTTCAAATGTAGGACACATTTTTTAAAAATGGAGGACATGCAAAAATTGAGGCTTTTTTTGAAATGTTAATATAAATGCATGTTTCTTAGGCATGATCAAAATGGAGGACATTTTGACATTATTCCTAGACAGATCACGGAAATGTACTTCCTTTTCTGGCCACCCCCCTCTCCTCATTCCAAACAGCACATTTGAGCATTGAACATGGCTTTATTTTAACATTGCCTCTTGCCTATTTCAGAGGCTTATTCCACAACCAAACCCTTTGGTCAAGGGACTTTGGTTTTCCTTCATTTTGACTTGTTTTGTCTGTATTCCTCCCCACTAAATAAAGGAGACATGAAATGGAGTTAGTGGGTACAAGTTGTTAAACAAAAAAGTCTTGTGAGACTCTGTAGGCAAGAGGTGCACCATTTCCTTCCCTGCCTCGGTGGATTCCTTGGGGCCCAAGTAGTTGGGGAGTTATTATGAGAAGAGAGGGCAGGGGGAACCCTTGGAGAAAGGCATGGCCATGGAGGGGAGGGGGAGCCAAAGGTAAAAAGGGCTTTTAAGAGCTCCCTTCCTCCTGGACGGAGGTACTTGTTGTTGGGGGTCCTAATCTGGGTATGAAGGTTTGTCAACCAGTCCAGGATGGGGTCACACTTCCTCTAAAGGACTGTGTTTGCAGTTTGGGGGTGCTGTTGGATCCATCGATCCAGATAGATGCAATGGCCAGGAGTGCCAGTTATTAGCTTCAGTTGATACACTAACTGCGTCCCTTCCTGGAACCTGAAGACCTAAAAAAAACTACGGTGTAGATGCTGGTAACCACATGATTGACTTTTGCAATATGGCCTACAAAGGGCTACCCTTGCACCAAGTCCTGAAACTTCATCTAATTCAAAATATGGCAGCCGCAGTTGTCACTGGAAGTTCTAGAGGTGACCATATTAAACCCATTCTAAAGTCCCTTCACTCGCTGCCTGTTAATATCCAGGAACAGTGGAAGGTCTTGGTTATAACCTTTAAAGCCCTTCATGGCTTGGGTCCAGCTTACTTACGGGATCTCCTTCTCCCATCAATCTGCCCCACGCATTAAGGACCTCTGGTAAAAACTTACTATAAAAAAGTATACTGGCTGTATTTACCCAGAGGGCCTTCTCTTCTGCCACTCCCAAGTTATGGAATAACCTCCAGAAGAGATCCGATATATCACCAGTGTTGAAGGCTTTGAAAAGGCACCCAAGATGAATCTCTTCCGGTTATCTCCTATTAATTTAATTAATTGTTCAACAACTGCCCTAACTGCCTCTGACCTTGTGATGATTTCCTGTACTAGGGTTGCCACGGGCCATCTTTTCCAGACTCCACGCAACCCTAGTACATTGTAATGGCGGTGCTCTTTCTCCATGGGCGCCACCATTACAACATCACAACCACACTGCCTCCACATGGGGCAGCGCGGATGTGATGTCTTCACACCGCTGAAGGGCACCTGAGGCGCCCTTTCTGCGGCACCAGCAGGAGCTCCGAAACAGAGCTCCTTCCTTGGTTTGTTTCACTGGCACAACCTTTACATGGCTGCATCAGCGACACAAAGGGGAAAGGGGCTGA
>NW_024825081.1:0-1618 GCF_019175285.1 Sceloporus undulatus
TCTCCAACTCCTGCATCTGCCATCATGCAAGCAGAAATCCTTTTTATATCCTGGATTTTTCTCTCTGCTAAACCATCCTCACTTGGACAAGCAGGGTTTGTGGTTTCATGTCTTATCCCCACTTTCTGGAACCAATTGTACAGCTGGTTGTTTACAAATTCTCCACCTCTGTCTGTAACAATTGTCCCAACTCTGCTATCAAACCTTCTTTCTATCATCCTGACCCATGCTTTTAAACTTTGCCCAGCTTCTGACTTATTTTTCAGTATTCTTACATATGCAAATCTTGAAAATCTGTCAACAATTACTAGGAAATATTTGCTTCCCCCTAGTGACAAACAATTAGCTTGGGCTACATCAGCATGTACATATTGAAATGGCCTTTGAGCAATCCTTTTAGACTTCTTGGCAACTGGATACGCTCTGACCTTCACTTGGTTACATACAGTACAGTCTAAATGATTTTTACATTCTGCTACTTTCAAATCTGGACACATGCTTATTAAATTCTTTAAGCTCTTGAAACTTGCATGGCCAAATTTTCTATGGAGCTCATGTATGCAGTCTTTGTGCAACGGAACATTATCTATAGTATTAACATTTTCAACCTTGTACTTGTCAACATTTTCTTCCAGAAAATAAAGCTTATCTTTCTTTAAGCCTATGCCACGCAGTTCCCCATTTAAAGTTATTTTACACAAGTTCTTTTCAAAAGTGACTATGTAGTCTCTGTCTGTTAATCTGCTCACTGATAACAAATTGTTTTCTAATTCTTTCACATGTAAAACATCATTAAAGTTTTCTTTCAACCCTGAAATATAAACTGTTCCCATTTGATTTATCGTGGTGAGCTCACTCCCGTTTGCTAAGACCACTGCATTTACGTTAGATTGCTTCTTATCATTAATTAAACTAATATCATTACACATGGATGTTGAAGCACCAGAATCTACAAGCCATTTAGAGTTTGCTTTCTGCCTTTCCTTAATCATAGTTGCAAACCCCTTATTATTACTCTTATTGTCCTTTAAAAATGGCGGCTTGAACTGCTTCTCCCTGTGGCCGTGCCATCTGCTATCTTGCTTGCTTCTATCAGCAGCCAACTGTTTACAATTTCTTTGCAGATGTCCAATCCTTTTGCAGTAGAAACATTTCCTCTGCTCCCTCGAAGAAGCTGCCTGGTCCAGCCCATGCACATCAGGCTTGGCTTGCTCACTTGGCACACTCTTGGAAGTTGGAGCGTCATCTCTCTCGGACAGTCTCCTCTGGTTCTCTTCCAGAATCCTGGCCACTACTAAATCTTTTGATAGTTCTCGTGCTGGTAAGTTCTGCAAGGCATCAGTGATGTTGCTCCAAGACAAATCTAGGGACTCTAACAAAATGTAGCATTGCTGCTCTCTGCTTATTTCCACTCCTCTTAACTCAGCCTGCACAAACAAGTTTTGCATTGTTTTTAAATGTTCAATCACACACTGCCCCTTTGCCATCTTCTGTCTATAAATTCTCTTAGACCATAACATTTTTGCAAAGGCAGTTGAAGGAGTGTGTAGCCTTTGAAGTGTTTCCCAAACATCTCTCACGTCATTAATCAAGTCTTCTTCTATCATTAAGTAAATAC
>NW_024825082.1:0-1618 GCF_019175285.1 Sceloporus undulatus
CCCCCCCCCCAATCCCCTCAACTTTAGCTTAGTTAATGAAAGTAGAGAATGCTGAGTGGAAATCAAGACACTTGAAACAGTTTGCAAAAACGTTTGCATAGTTCTTTGTAAATAGTGCTGGCAATTTCTTAATTTGGGGTGAAATTTCCAGAAATCCTATGTATACTCACTGCTATGTAAATCTCATCAAATATAAGAATTAATTTTAAATGAAAATGCATAGGAGAGTGCTTTTAATTCTTTTTTCACTGTTCTCAGTACAATATTTGAGCAATGCTGGAACAACTCCAGAGCGTGTACACTCATTTCTGCAGAAAAAGGTCTAGAATGTACTCCCTTAAGGCTGTGCATCTGTTGTCAGTGTTAGCCTTGAACTACATTCCTACACGTTCATTATTGCTATGGTTCTTGATTAAGCAGCCTTTGCTTTATTATGTAATGCTCTGCAGATCCAGGAATCAATTTAGATATACGCTTGGAGAAGTCTTTAAGATATCGCATTTCATCCAAGCCATCTTCCAGGCTGGGCATGACAAAAAAAAAAAAAAAAGATATCGCATTTCTACACTCTGTAATTAGGCAATTTAAAAGCAGATTTGCTCCTATTATATGTATTTAAAATATAACTGCATTTATTCTTCATTGACAATGTTGTTTATTGTCAATATCACTTCCACATTGCTCACAGAAGTGGGTCTTGTGATTTGTTTATCATAGAATCATAGAGTTGGAAGAGACCACACGGGCCATCCAGTCCAACCTTCTGCCATGCAGGAAATCCAAATCAAAGCATCCCCAGCAGATGGCCATCTAGCCTCTGCTTAAAGACCTCCAAGGAAGGAGACTCCACTACAGGGGAGTTTGTTCCACTGTCAAACAGCCCTTTACGTCAGAAGTCGCCTTAATGTTGCTTGGTGGAATCTCTTTTCCTGTAGCTTGCATCCATTGTTCTGGGTCCTGTTCTCTGGAGCAGCAGAAAACAAGCTTGCTCCCTCCTCAATATGACATCCTTTCAAATATTTAAACAGTGCTATCATATCACCTTTTAACCTTCTCTTCTCCAGGCTAAACATCCCCAGCTCCCTCAGTCGTTCCTCATAGGGCAAGGTTTCCAGACCTTTCACCATTTTAGTTGCCCTCCTCTGGACACACTCCAGTTTCTCAATGTCCTTTTTGAATTATGGTGCCCAGAACTGGACACAATATTCCAGGTGGGGGCTGACCAGAGCAGAATACAGTGGCACTATTCTCTTGATCTAGACACTATACTTTTATTGATGCAGCCTAAAATTATGAACTGCAAGAAGTTGAGGTGATCCATATTTGCACTAAAAAAGAGATACTACTGAAATATAATGATTACATTTTATGTTTTGCATAGTAAAAGTTATTCCTGCTGTTTCTGTGGGGCCCTTTGCTTATGTAGCCAAAAACGTTTTACAGCCAGTAGACTAGAGATCCTGCATTGACTCAAAAACAACAGTATCTTGCAGTTTAAATAAAAGTTTACTAATGGCTTGAATCTACATAAGCATAGACTCAGTATCCTAGCCTAGCTAATGAATAGTTCAGGTAAAAAGAAAACTTTATCTCACCATCTTTCCCAGGGGTAGGCAAC
>NW_024825083.1:0-1618 GCF_019175285.1 Sceloporus undulatus
GCTCCCTCAAAATCCAGGGTCACAGTTTGTGTACACTCTTGATCTCAGTCTTCAACCTAGCTTTCCAAAAAGTAGTGGGGCATGGGGGTCCCCACTAGTAGTGTCAAAATCTCCTTGAAATTTTGGGGAAATTATAGCTCAAAAGGGTACTTGCAAGAGGATGGTCCAAAACACACTGCAGAAATAATCCAGTTTGAGACAAGTAGCGAATCCTGGCAACTGTAGTTTACTGTGACACCAAAGCTCTCTGACAGAGGCAGCTAAATGTCTCACAAAACTACAGTTGCCAGAATTCCCTAGCATTAAGTTAAAGCAGTCTCAAACTGGATTGTTTCTGCAGTGTGTACTGGACCTAGGACCACACCGTGGGGTGAGGTGGAGATATGATCCTTAATTGCTTTGTGATGGAACTCACTTACGTACAGTACAGACCAGCTCTTTGTGCCAGCCTGGGTCCGAAATTAGGGTTCTGTAGGGCTGGGCATCTGCACATCCCAGCCCTACTATTGGCGCATGGGCACCATGATTGCGTGTGCCCTTCCACATGGGGCATGCATGCAATGACGATGTCTGTGTAACGCAGTGCCCAAACAGAGTTGCACTGCACTTTTGTCATTGTTGTGTGTGAGTGCACCAATGGCGCTCCACATGTGGCACAAAATGTATCTGCCAGGAGCGGGTTCTTTTTAGGCCTCGCGGAGGCCACAGTGTTTGTTTGCTGCGGCCTCCATCCGGGGGGAGAAAGGGGGGCCTCTGGCCGTCCCTTTCTCCCAATCTCTACATCCCCTTAGTCTTCATTGTGAGAGGAAGTGCAAAGAGCCTGGGGGATGGGGTTAGAGTTTATGAGCAGACTAATAGAGCATGTATTTTACTACTATCTGGATCCCCCGCATAACCCTAGATCCTTGTGGCCCCTTGCCTAGTTTCCATAGGTCAATGTGACCTCTCCTAAAAGGCACTAGATATTAATTATGACACCCCATATCCAGCTAGAGGAGTGTAGGGTATGGTAATAACCTGCAAGTTCAGGATTCAGTGGTGGCTAGGAGTACATTTACACAATTAAAATTATTGTGTCAATGGTCCATGCTGTATTTTACTAATAGCCAGCCCTTTGTGGCAAAAATGAAAAGAACAACAATAGTATATTTTTGATGCAGACAAAATTCACACATGCCAAAGACTGTGTAAACAGATTTCTGTCTGAACAATGAGACTTCTATATCCCTGTTTCCTTCTCCCCCCCCCCCCCGCCCCGACAATGACATCAGTATGCTCTGGAGAGTTCATCTACTGCCCAAAACATATGTAGAGTGTGAGCAAGGGCCACAGAAGAAGGAAGAATGAACCTTCTCCCCCTTTCACAGATACAGTCCATTTTGTTACAATAAGGGATTAACAGGATAGCAAGCACAGTGATCCTGAACACTTCCAGAATGAATGATATTGCAGTTTAGCTTCAAAACCAGGCAATCTCAGGCAACATGAAAGATAGAACAGTTTCCTGTTGCTCCTGTTTTATAAATAGTTTTAATTCCAGCTTTCTTAAGAGGCTGGGCTTCTGCATTCAAGTGATTTAGAAGATACAGTGCCATCACCACCTTGAATCCTTGTACCG
>NW_024825084.1:0-575 GCF_019175285.1 Sceloporus undulatus
GAAATGCCAGAAACCTAATGCTAATTTCTTTCACATGTGGTGGAATTGTAGACTAGCTTCTATATACTGGAAGCGTATCCACTCCACATTATCAGAGTTCCTCCATATTTCAATCCCCTTTGACCCTCTCCTTTTCCTCCTAAACATGACTGCCATGATTACAGATAAAGTCGTAGAGCAGAAAAATAAAACAATAATCATTTACATGGTTACGTCAGGGAGAATTATATATGCCAAATCTTGGAAAAAAATCTATAATCCCAACACAAGAGGAATGGCTCAATAAGCTATTTGAAGCAATGGAGTTGGACATACCAACTGTTTGATTGAAAAATAACAAAGCAGAGGCAATAAAAGAAAGAGAAAAAAGAGTGGCTGTGTTTTGAAAAATATATAGGAAGAAATACATAGAAAGAGGAGGGGGGAAACATATATTAGACAGATAAAGTGTTAGAAGCATATGTAATTGCACCATCTGCTTATTAAGCCAATATGAGTATTAATGTGAGCCAAGAAGATTCACTATTTACTAATTCATGCCCTGAATAATACATATAGAAAAACACAAAGGTGGG
>NW_024825084.1:675-943 GCF_019175285.1 Sceloporus undulatus
ATTGGACGACTGGTACATTTATAGACAATTATAGGAATGATTCAAGGTAGATAAAGAAAATTTGAATATAAAAGGGAAACTAGAAATTGATGAGATTTTTTTGATGATATCCCAGGTCATATATCTAAATTTTATAAACTATAAGAAGATTATTAGAACAAGAAACAATTAAAGATACAGGAATACCCATAGAGCTGGAAAAATGGGAAAAGACCTGGTACGATAGCAATAAGTTTATCCTGTGTCAAAACTACACGTATCGTAGATC
>NW_024825084.1:1043-1618 GCF_019175285.1 Sceloporus undulatus
GAAATGCCAGAAACCTAATGCTAATTTCTTTCACATGTGGTGGAATTGTAGACTAGCTTCTATATACTGGAAGCGTATCCACTCCACATTATCAGAGTTCCTCCATATTTCAATCCCCTTTGACCCTCTCCTTTTCCTCCTAAACATGACTGCCATGATTACAGATAAAGTCGTAGAGCAGAAAAATAAAACAATAATCATTTACATGGTTACGTCAGGGAGAATTATATATGCCAAATCTTGGAAAAAAATCTATAATCCCAACACAAGAGGAATGGCTCAATAAGCTATTTGAAGCAATGGAGTTGGACATACCAACTGTTTGATTGAAAAATAACAAAGCAGAGGCAATAAAAGAAAGAGAAAAAAGAGTGGCTGTGTTTTGAAAAATATATAGGAAGAAATACATAGAAAGAGGAGGGGGGAAACATATATTAGACAGATAAAGTGTTAGAAGCATATGTAATTGCACCATCTGCTTATTAAGCCAATATGAGTATTAATGTGAGCCAAGAAGATTCACTATTTACTAATTCATGCCCTGAATAATACATATAGAAAAACACAAAGGTGGG
>NW_024825085.1:0-1618 GCF_019175285.1 Sceloporus undulatus
TCTTTCCTGTTGAAATTGTCCAGGTGTTTGTGGATTTCAATGGCTTCCCTGTGCATCCTGACATGGTAGTGGTTGGCATGGTCCAGAACCTCAGTGTTTTCAAACAGTATTTTATGCCCAGGATGGTTTGTGGCATGTTCTGCTACTGCTGATTTTTCTGGCTGGCCCAGTCTGCACTGTCTCTCGTGTTCCTTGATTCTTGTTTGAACACTGCGTTTGGTGGTCCCTATGTAGACTTGTCTGCAGCTTTATGGTATGCGGTAAACTCCTGCGCCTGTGAGAGGGTCTCTCTGGTCCTTGGCTGAGCGAAGCATTTGCTGGATTTTCTTTGTCGGTTTGTAAACCATTTGCAGGTTGTGCTTCCTCACCACTTTACCTTTTCTGTCTGTGACTCCTTTGATGTATGGTAAAAATACCTTACCTTTGGGTGGCTGCTTGTCCTCACTCCTCTGGGTTTTCCTGGGTCTGGCAGCCCTTCTGATGTCTGAGCTGGAATAACCATTAGCCTGTAGAGCCCGGTCTAGGTGCTTCAGTTCATCTTCCAAGAAGTGGGGTTCGTATATGCGTTTTGTTCAGTCTACCAGTGTTTTGATTGTGCTTCTTTTTTGTCCTGGGTGATGGTTGGAGTTCTTGTGCAGGTATTGGTGGTTTTTTTACAGATTGGCTTATGTTTAGATAACAAGTCCTATTTTTTATTGAATTTATACAGTGTATACCTTCAACTTTCAGTCTTCTAGGACTCCTAGATCCCTTTCATATGTCCAGATCTCTTTCACATGTATATAACAATTTTCAAACCACGTATGGTTGAATCTGTGGATAAGGAATTGGTGGATACTTCTGTACTCACAGAAAAACATTGTATAGATTGTATTCTCTCTCTTTCTCTCTCTCTCACACACACCAATTCGTAGGTCCAAAACACACTTCAGAAATAATCTGGTTTGAGACTGCTTTAACTGCCCTGGGTCAGTGCCAGGGAATCCTGGGAACTGTAGTTTATTATAGCACCAGAGCTCTCTGCCAGAGAAAGCTAAATGTCTCACAAAACTACAGTTCCCAGAAGTCCCTAGCATTGAGCTAAGACAGTTAAAGCTGTTTCAAACTGGATTGTTTCTGTAGTGTGGTTTGGACCACAGAACATACAGTATCCCAGTTGGACAATTTTTAGATACTGAACGACGTACTCTGTATTGGAAAAGAGCCGTAGAAGGAAAGGTACAACTATTTTTTTTTTTAATGTGAAAGCCAATTTGAGATCTTTAAATCTCAACCATCCAATTTCTGGTATGGATTTCATCACATGCTGTTGCTGCTGTTACTTTTCAGTGCAGTTGTTTCACATGATGGCCTGAATTCTGTTGTTACCTCTAACTAGATTGAACCCATTGAGTCAATTGGATGTTGACTCACTCACTCCATTCAGTGGTTGATTAAAAGGGGTCCACTCTAGGAGCAACATTAATCTCTGGCCACTACAAATTTTAAATATCTTGGATTATGAAATTATTTCATAGGACTCCCCTTACTCTGAGAAGGAGAATCAAAGTACAGTATGATTCCAACTGAAGCGTGTAAATCAGCCTTCCCAAACCAGGTGCTCCCTATATATCTTAGA
>NW_024825086.1:0-1618 GCF_019175285.1 Sceloporus undulatus
GCTCAATCATTAAAGCCTAAAATACCATCTACATTTCTATCCTTTACCTTCAATTTATAAATAGATATAAAACTTAATTAATCTTAATGTGAAATTATAGAACTATTTAAACATATAACCACATATATATTAAACCAGCTTTAAACAAAACCATCCAAATCTCCCCCTAATCACCCCCTTCTTAAAAGGCAGGCCTTTAGAGAGATATCACTTCCCCACATTCCTCCTCTAGCCAGCTCCAGCAAGTTCTGAGCATTAAAAACACATTAACTCTTTTCCTATTCCATCAGCTGAAACCACTTTTTAAATCCCATCTCTGTATTTTGAAAACCCAAACCTTTCTGACAGAAATTACATTCCTGAATCATGTACATATACACTCATTCCTCTATATTTGCGGATTTGATATTTGTGGATTTGATTATTCACGGATTTGATTAATGTGTTCTCTCTAGGAATATCTAGATCCTCCAGTGCAACTTTATGGTCAACTTTAACTAAAAGTTGCACTGAAAGACCTAGAGATTCCTAGACAGAATACTCTTCTAGGCATTTGTAGTGCTTCCAGTGCAGTTCTATGGTCAGTGTCTCTTGGACGTTGACCACAGATTTGCACTGGAGGACCAAGAAATTCCTAGAGAGGTGTCCTCTCAGTGAAAAACATACTGTTTTGTTATTTGTGGTTTTTCCATATCCACGGGGGTCTTGTGCCCCTAACCCTAGCGAATATGGAGGGATCATATATCATGCACAGGTATAGATCATGCATAGTCTGTGCTTCATCCTTCATGTTTGTGCAAGTAGCCAGTCTGGAGCGAGGGTTTAGAGGCACAAGGAGAGGAGCGTCCAGGTTGGAAGGGGTTTGGGGTCAGTCAGCAACCACAGTGGAGTGTGAGGGTCATCTTGGCCTCCTGTTCCTCTCCCTCCCTGTTGATCCCCCCCTTTTTTTTGCTAAGCCCCCATGACTGAGAGGGAGAGAGAAGAGGAGCTATCTAACTGTTCGCTACCTCCATCCTTTAATAAGCCCAACAGCAGTCTGGTGTAGGGCACTGGGCAAAAGCCAAACCAGAATGCAACCAGCTAGAAGAGGCCATTTTTGAAAGAGTATGAAGCCAAAGGCACAGAAGACTGTTGGACACTTGAGAACAATATTTTACAAGGGAAACATTAGTCTTATTTCTTAATTTTCTCACTGTTTCCCTTTACAGTAACTTATTACTATCATTCATCCAGGGACGTAGCCAGGATTTTGGGAAGGGGGGTCCAGACTAAGTGCCACCATTTTGAGAGGCTAAGAGTACCCCCCAAGACACAAAAAGAGGGCCGAGTGTTTACCTCAGGATGGCACCACTTTAACTTCCGTTATGGCTCCGTGCTGCTATGGAATCTTGGGATTTGTAGTTTTGAGGAGCTGTTTAGCCATTTCTGTCAGGTGCCGCAACAAACTACAAATCCCAGCTTTCCACAACATGGAGCTAAGGGCAGTTAAAGTGCCATCAAACAGAATTATTTTTTCAGTGCAGATGCAAACTGAGTCCTTCCTCTGAAGGTGTTTACATCAGATAAATTCAGGTCAATAAAGCAAAGTGCAGCTGCTCAAGCAATGAGCAGCAGCCAC
>NW_024825087.1:0-1618 GCF_019175285.1 Sceloporus undulatus
GGCCCGGAGGCTGCTGGCGGCGCTGTTCTCCCGGGCCCCGGGGCCCCGCTCCCTCCACCGCCCCAGGTGAGACCCCGGCCCCGCCGCAGGAAGAGCGCCACACGGAACTTTGTCCTCCACTTCAGCAGGGATTCCGAAAGGCCCTCCATTTGGAGGAGGACTGAGGGGGAGTGCCTTGGCATCTCTAGAGGAGTCTTGGAGCTCCCACTGTACGATGTCCTGCCTCCTCCTCCTCCGCCTTCTTCCATGTCCAGCTTCTCTCCAGGAGGAGTTCCAAAAGGTCCTCCGATCTGAGTAAGACTGAGAAGCCTGGATAGGAGGACAGCCTTTATAGGAGTGTTTAGAGATTTTGATTTGGTCACGTCCTCCATTTTTTGCTTGAAGATCCTCCATTTTACAGCCCCTGCTCCTCCTGTGGGGCTAGGAACTCTGGCCAACCTGTCTCTTCAAGGTGCATCTGCACTGTAGAAATAATGCTGCTTGACATCACTTTAAGTGCCACAGCCCCGTCCTATGGAATGCCTGGATCGGTAGTTTTACACGGTCCTTAGCCTTCTCAGGGCCAAAGAGTGTGGGAGCCTCAGGATACTACAGATCCCAGTATTCTGGAGGATGGAGCCTCAGGCTCTGCTCTGGTGCCACAACAAACGACCACTTCCAGAATCCCATGGCATTGGGCCCTGGCAATTACAGTGGTGTCAAACTAGACTATTTCTGCAGTGTGGATGGGCTCCTGGTCATTCAAGTGGTGTCGAACTGCATTATTTGTACAGTGTAGATGCCCCCTTGGGCTGAACAGGAAGGTTCTGGTGCACTCTGTAGATACTTGTGGCAGTTGTGTGCCTTCAAGCCATTTCCAACTTATGGGGACCTTAAGACAAGCCTATCAAGAGATTTTCTTGGCAGTGTTTCTCAGGATGTTTTTTATCTTTATTTCTTCACAGGGGGTTTGCAATTGCCATCCTCTGAGGCTGAGAGAGTGTGACTTGCCCAAAGTCCCCCAGTGGGTTTTTGTGGCTGAACAGGGATTTGAACCCTGCTCTCCAGAGCCAGAGCCCAATGCTCAACCACTAGGCCACGCTGCCTCACCTATATTTACTTGGACACAGGCCATGAGAGAATATGTGGCTGCTCACCAGAAGCAGTTAGTCTAGATCTCATTTGGGGCATCTCACAGCAAATACAAACCCAGACAAGTTTTGATTTTTGTGCTGAATACAGTTTCCATTATCCTGAGGTATTGACCCTAGATTCACCAATTTAAACTCCCTCCCATTTTACCAAACCGCTTTAATCTAGCCAAGCACTTTGGATACTACCCTCATCCCTGAATGTTTTATCTCCCTTTTGCCCCATTTCCAGTGCCAGTGTGTGGACTGGGAGTTTCTCCGAATCCTAATAAAACGTGAACCTTGCTACGAAAAAGGCCAGAGATGGGTGGCTGTGGGATTAGTATAAACAGAGAGCAAGAATCCTGTCAAGTACATGTCTGGGCTGAAGAACAGGAACAAACGTCTCTGAAGTCACTCCTGGTAGGCCTTTGTCAATGGCTTTCTCACACACTATATTTTTAAATATTTGGCGACGGCAGTGGATTTATCTCAGCGGTTATCTCTTT
>NW_024825088.1:0-1618 GCF_019175285.1 Sceloporus undulatus
TTATTATTATTATTATTACAAGCCAGCACCTAATTCTTGGATAGTGAATTCCAGTACACACAAACCTCTCCTGCTCCCAGTGTTAAGAAGCAGATTGGAAGAAAACCTCTGCCTCCCTCTTATGTTTCTCTAAAGGCCTCTGCCCCTAATATGTACTGTCTCTCACCAATCTCTTGTCTGTACATGTGCGCGCTGTCCATTTTTGGCTTTCTATTCCACCAGCTAATGCAAGCACTGCTTCTCATGGGGCTTCACTGCAACGTGCATAATACAATACACAATACTATACACTTCTAGGTATAGCCATCCCTGAAATAGCAAGTCTTTTGTAGTCCTAAATATATCATGCAGTCTGCAATCAGTGTGGTTAGAGTAGTGGCTGGGACACTGGGAAAGCAGGATTTGAATACCTGCTTGGGCAGGGAAACCCACAGGGTGATCTTGGACAAATCACACTTTCTCAGCTTCCAAATGAAGGCAAGGGCAACTCCCCTCTGACCCCATCTTGTCAAGAAAACCTTGTGATAGGTTCATTTTAGGATTACAATACATTAGAAATGACTTGAAGAAACACCATCACCAATCTGTTATCTATCTAAGGAGAAGAAAGTCCCACTAAGTTCATATATTTTATTTATCTACAGTTATAATTCTATAGACATATTCAACTGTAAATCACGCTGAATTCAGTGGAGCTTACTTCTGAGTATACAACTATGCTGAGCCCTGTACATTACACTTGTCTAGTTTCTTTCTCATCTTTACATAAGTCTCCTCTAACTAATTTGCTTCCTCCTGACAGAACAGTATCCACTTTTGATTTCTCCATTCCTGGGTGGCTGGATAAAATCTGGGTGTAATATTAACTACCACTGCCATGGTGGAGATGGGCATATGAATTTGAACAGGTAGAAGACGGGAGGTCCAATTCAGCTTACCAGAATAGTTACACAGCAGTGATCAGATATTACAGGGAGCTATCTAACTCATTTCCAAATCCTGTAAGAGGACTGTACCACAAACAAAGAAAAGGCCTGTAATTTCCTCCTCTAAGAATCAAGTCCTCTTTTCTTACAAAAGCACTTTAACCTGGGAAGACAGAAGATGCTATAAAAGCAGGGTTATTTTGTAGCAGCAGAGGTAGTAAAATGCTATATCTGTAGCTATAACCAGTTTACTGAACAGCTGCTATGTTTTAATTCTTTCAACTGGCATGGGACATTATGTTAAATCTTATGCATGCTTACTCATAAATAAATCTCACTGACTTCAGTGAATCTTATTCTTGAGGCTATCCAGTTCAACCATGGCTGCTGGAGAAAACTGCCTCTGCACTTCTGATCAACTGGAATCTTATACCTTACCCACAGCAACAAAGAAAGATTTTTTTGGGTGGGTTTTTCAGGCTATGTGGCCATGTTCTAGAAGAGTTTATTCCTGATGTTTCGCCAGCATCTGTGGCTGGCATCTTCAGAGAATGCTGACCTGGAAGACAGTGGGTATGTATGTGTGTGTATGTGTGTATACACACACACACACACAAACACACACACAGAGTGTGACCCTGGGTAAGGAGGAGTGATTCCCATGTTAATCTGTGTATTGTTCTGTTGTTGAT
>NW_024825089.1:0-1618 GCF_019175285.1 Sceloporus undulatus
TACTATTAAAAAGTAGGCTGGCTGCATTTACCCAGAGGACCTCCTCTTCTGTCACTTCCATGTTAAGAAATAGCCTCTGGAATAGATCTGATATATCACCGGTCTTTAAGGCTTTAAAAAGGCAACCAAGACGTATCTCTTTCCAGATTAACATTCCAGAAATCTCCTATTCATTTAATTAATTGTTCAACAACTTCTCCAACTGCCTCTGCCCTTGTGATGATCTCCTGTGGTCCAAGAAGCCAAACTGTGGCCCTCTTATGGCTCTTAGCCCAGCAGACTTTTAAATTCCTGAAATCACGCTGCCAGCACCCAGTGAATTATAAAAGGATTTCCCTTAACCTACACTGGGACCAGTTAAGGAACCTTATTTCTCTTCCTTTACTGATTTTCCAAGCATCAACTGAGCCAAGATACGTGTAAAAGGAGTGTCGAGTAGTAGATGCTCCAAGGAGGTATGTATTGTAAATAGCAAAATATAACTAAAATATAAGTCATACAAGATATTAGGAATCTCACAGGTACAATATTTGTAAGTATATAATATTTAGTTCATATAAGTTATTAAAAAACCAAATAAGCCCAAACGTCCAATTCTGAGACTAACTTCCAAGATCCGCTCTTTAACTCTCTCTTTCAATCTCCAACCGACACAATTCCCCCAACTGTCTCTTGGTCTCTCAGGCCTTATATCTCCTTCTCACGGAAGCTTCCAGAAGGACCTTTATCTTGCTCTCTGATTGGTCAAGTGAGCCTTACGTAGCAGTGATGTCATTCTGCGTTTGCTTAAACCTCCCTTTACTGCCTGAAGAAGACCTCCATTGACTGGAGCCCTGTTATTACAACAATAACAACAACAATCACCTCTTTTCCTTGGAAGAGATTCACAACTATCCCTTCTTTCCTGGATGGGAAGAATAGGAGGATGCCAGAGGTTCCCATTTCCACTAAGATTAGGAGCTCCCAAATTCCCATGGAAGAGGTTTCCTAAGGCATGTGCCAGGACAGAGTAGGAAACAGGGGGTTCATCATGGGTGAATTACCATTTGTAGCTGAACCTGGGGCTCAGAGTCCCTAAGAAGAGGAAGTGCCTGCCCCCTCCCCCCAGAATCCCCTCTGAGCCTCCAGGAGAGCAAGACTCAGGGAAGGGACAGTCTGCAAGGGGCTGAGAGCCGTTTGGACCAAACCTTGAGGGCATTTTCCCAACAGCTGGCCAGGATTGGTTTCACAGTCTGGCATTTTCCTCTCAGAGGACCATCAGGATCTCAAAGACCACTCCCCATTTTGGATTTTGTTTTTTGACTGTGCTGCCCTCAGTGGAGACTTGCTTACTCCTATGGTGCCATGGAGCTGAGCATGGAACGTACAGGGAAGATGGCTTTTGCAGTCTTTTCCACCATTCAGCTTACCTTGTCAAAAGAGAGCATGAAAGTAATCGGGGGGAGAAAGCAAAGTCCCACATTTGCTCCCATACGCTGCCCCTGAAGCTTTTCCCAGCATGCTCTAGTCCTCAGTCTCCCTCCCAGGCTCCACCGTTTCCTAGAGAGATGGAAATCTTCAAGGGAGAATCCTTGGGGGTCAAGCTAAGCTCTCATCTGCTTCCCCAAAGCCTCCTTCT
>NW_024825090.1:0-669 GCF_019175285.1 Sceloporus undulatus
GCAAGGAAATGCCCCTTACCGTGGGGTATCCAGATTCAGGCTAAAATCTGTCTTTTCTGAAAAGACCCGAGTTGTGTGAAATCTGATTTTGCCCTCGATCATGATCGGGGCAAATTTAGGGAGGGATTAAGGTCAGGGAGGGGCAGAGGTCAGAGCATTCCCTCCCCTCATCGGAAGGGAGGAGGAGGAGGAGGAGGAGGAGGAGGAAAGAGCCGAAGGAAAAAGGGGAATCTGGAGGCAAGGGGTGACAGGAGGCAAAAAGGGGGTGACTGACGGGGTCAATTCAGGGCAGGTCAGGGGGCTAGAGAGTAGCCAAGCCTCTGCTCTCCAACAGGGACCTTTTTCCTTTGGCTTTTGTTTATTTTTTAAATTATTTTTCTCTGTCTATGCGCATATTTTTTTGCAATGGGTAGATCTATATTTAGATCTGGCTTCCTCAGGTGCCCTTTGGAAAGAGTACTTTGCGAAAACCATTTTTCCCTTTGGAATGACTGCTGCAATGCGAATGAATGTTACAATTCGAATGTAATGTTTCTCTTTCCAATTAGGCAAATTGGCAAATTGATACAGCTTTTGCTACTGTCTCTAAGGGATTCAGGGGTAGCCTAGGGAAAGCAAAAAAAATAATAAATGCATCCTTTTCTGGTATTCCGAGGTGAGGAATTAATT
>NW_024825090.1:769-1618 GCF_019175285.1 Sceloporus undulatus
AATTGGCAAATTGATACAGCTTTTGCTACTGTCTCTAAGGGATTCAGGGGTAGCCTAGGGAAAGCAAAAAAATAATAAATGCATCCTTTTCTGGTATTCCGAGGTGAGGAATTAATTATGTTGTTGTTGTTGTTGTTGTTGTTATTATTATTATTATTATTATTATTATTATTATTATTATTACCACCTGTGTATGAGGCATTCTGGGGTGGCAAGGGAGTGGGATAAAGGATACAGAGATGGCACTAGCTTGCATTTTGGGGTTGAAAATGGGGCCAAGGGCAGATCATAACCTACACTGACCCAAATGCCCACAAGACACCACACACACACACACACACACAACACTGAGGTTTTTAAATTTGACAAGTGGTGCCTGGTCCTTTTAAAAAAAGGAGGGGTGGAAAGCACACTTCTGATGCCCCAATGAGTGCTGCAAATATCACCTATGACCATCGCGGAACTAAATTGTATTGACAGGTAGGCACCTTCACCTTGAACCTGATTTCTCCAAGAGGGCATTCAGGTTAAAATGCCCCTGATTGGTAGTCAGCACTTGCTTCCGGAGGGATTCGGGGAGGGAGAAACCGAAGCTTCCCAGTTCCTTCCAGTGCAAACGTGCCAGTGAGAATGGCCTTAAAATGATATTCAGCAGGGAGAAATGTAAGGTACTGCACTGAGGGCAGAAAAATGAAATGGGGGACACCTGGCTGAACAAGACTACATGTGAAAGGGATCTAGGAGTCCAAATAGACCACAAGCTGAACGTGAGTCAACAGTGTGATGCGGCAGCTAAAAAGGCCAATGCAATTTTAGGCTCCATCAATAAATGTATAGTGTCTAGATCAA
>NW_024825091.1:0-1618 GCF_019175285.1 Sceloporus undulatus
TTCCTGTAATGACCATACAGCCAGAACTGATTTAGAATGCTGACTCTAAGGACACATGCATCATTTAAACAGCATACCTCCAAAGTGACCCAAAGCAGCTTTATTTGGGCCCATCTGTACAGGGTCCATATTAACATTACACAAAACATTGAGTCCACACAGCAATTCCCATTGTAAAAGGAGGGTGAGAGGGACCTAACACAGGAACAACTGACTGTTGAGCACCAAAGAGCAGAAATATATATCCCCCACACCTGGCCAGAGTGAAACCTACATTCAGGTCACTCTGGCTGTGTTCACCAACCAGTGAGTCCCAACCCCAGGTTTGAACATACTTATTAGCTGACATTTCCCACTCACTTTCCAAACCTGTGCCAAGGTGCCCAGGCCTTGTGAAGAAGATCCACTTGTCACCATTCTGGGAGACACTGTGCTGTGCTGTTCCATCATGAGCCATAAACTTGCCATATTGTAAGCTGTGTAGTGCTCTTGCTTCTGTTACCCTCTCATTTCAAGACAGGGCTTCTGGGAAGAGGCAAGCGTCCCAACAGGTTAGACCAATAGGAACTGGAGTTTCTGAACCACAGTCCTATTGTGTTTCCTTTTCAATTTTTAGAATGAAATGTAATTTTTAAAAAATTGTAAAGTTTAGCCTGTGGGTGTACTTGCACTTTTTCCTCTACAGATAAAATAATTTCTTTCAGGAAGTATAAAATCTATAAGCAGAGAAGTGAATAGACATGCTTTGTAAACAGACAAAGACAAAGCCAACTTCTGCAAACTATAAACTACAGTATTCCATTACCAAGCAGGGATTTGAACGTCTCTTTTTCAAGTACAGCACTTGGAATGTTAGTTTTTGGTAGTTCTCTGAGAAATTGACTATTATTAAAACTTGATTCAATTGAAACATTATGGTAGGGAAAATGCAATGAGTAATATGTTGCATGTACTTAATCAGAATGCACATTCATATATGTATATGATCATAATAGGCAAATCAGATGCCCAGGTTTGAGGGCCTGAAATATGGCAACTGTAGGTGTTAATTCCCACCTCATTGTAAGGTTTATAGTCCTATAGGTATCTATGACTGATATTAAGTGTTAGTTAACAGAATATACATGCGGAAGGTGCCAGGTGGGAATTAGAAATCTTTTTCTAAGAAAAGTATTTTTTCATAAGCTCTGCAGAATCTCAAGGGTCAAGAAAAAGTTGTGCGTGAAGGAGATTTTAAACCTTGGCAGCAAGAAACCTGGGCTTGTTCTCACTAAGAGGCCAGAGGCCATTTAATTTAGCAGAGAAATGTACATTGCACAAGGGTTCTTGCATTTGCCCACCATTAGAAATGGACAGCAGATACAAGATCTGAATCCTGAGTCTTTTTTTTTAACCAGCCCAGCAATTTTAAGCCCTACTGCAAAAGCAGGAATTGTGTGCCACTTCACAATTGTACTGCAACTCAGTGTCCCTCACCCTTGGCTATGCTGGCTAGATGCTGGGAGTTGCATTCCAAGGTCTGGAGATCAGCACAATTCTCACTCCATAAAAGAGGGGGGGATATGTGGCAGTAGTCTTGGCCTTATTTATGAGTGAGTCTCATTGTACTTAGATGGCC
>NW_024825092.1:0-128 GCF_019175285.1 Sceloporus undulatus
TGTTGTCGAGGTTATCTTGGCAAGATCTGTTCAGAGGAGGTTTGCCATTGTCTTCTTCTGAGGCTGAGAGAGTGTGGCGGATTACAAACGGCCCTCAAGGGGCCGTTTTCCCACCGCCGCCATTCGCT
>NW_024825092.1:228-1618 GCF_019175285.1 Sceloporus undulatus
TGAACGCGGAAGTGGCGCCGCGAGGGGTGGAGTGCGCCCTCGCGACGTCACTTCCGCCGCGACACGTCTGGACGCACAGCGTCCAGTACGTCAACATGGCGGCGCCCATGTGGATGGGCACCGCAAAAAAGTACGCGCTCCGCGCGTACTGGGAAGAAGGGCCGTCAGGAAGGTAAGAACCTTCCTAACCCTAATACGGCCCTTCCTAACCCTAGTACGCGCGGAGCGCGTACTTTATGGCGGTTTGTAACCCGCCCGTGACTTATCCCACGTCACCCAGAGGATTTCCATGATTGAGTGAGGATTTGAACTCTGGCCCAGTAGAGTCCAATAGTCAGACCACTATACTACATGTGATAAGCCAACTGTGGGGATAAAGTGAGGGAATAGAGGAAAGCCATACAGACCACCTTAAGATCATGTAGCTAATAAAGGAGGAGTAGATAACACCCTGAAGGACAGACTTAAAATTCAAAATGACCTGAGTAGACTAAAAAGCTGGGCCAAAACTAACAAAGGCCCGTTACAAACGGGCAGGAAAGTACGCGTAGAGCGCGTACTAGGGTTAGAAAGGGGTGGTGCTTCTGCACCCCCCTAACCCTAGTGCGCGCTCTGCGCACACAAAATGGTGGCGGCCATTCCACACAGCCGCCGCCATGAGGACGTCACGTCTGCGCCGCCTCTACACGGGGCGGTGTGGACGTGACATCCTCGTTCCGTGCCAGGGCGCTTAGTGCGCCCTTAGCGCGGAGCAGGAAGGATCTCCGTTTCGGAGCTCCTTCCTGGTTTGGTCTGCTGGGCGCAGCTTTCACATGGCTGCGCCCAGCGGACCAAAGGAGAAAGGGGCCAAGCGGCCCCTTTCTTCTCCTCCCTGCCGCCGTGGGGTGTCCTTGGGGCTTGAAGCCCCAAGGACACGCCTTTCCAGGCTGCGGGGAAGGGGCCTTTTGCTGCTTCCCTGCAGCCTGGAAAGCGGCGGATCGGGGCCTCAGCGGCTGCCGCTCTATACACTAAGGCTCCGATACCCCAGGGAAAGGGGCGGGTGCAGCTCACCCCAAACAGGCGGTCTGTAACCTGCCAAAATGAACTTTAACAGAGACAAATGTAAAGTATTGCATTTAGAGTGGAAAAATGAAATACACAGATATAGGTGGGGGACACCTGACTGAAGGAGACTTATATGTGTGAAAGGGATCTAGGAGTCCAAGTAGACCACAAATTGAACATGAGTCAACAGTGCAATGCAGCAGCTAAAAAGGCCAATGTGATTTTAGGCTGCCTCAATAGAGGTATAGTGTCTAGAACAAGGGAAGTAAAAGTGCCAATCTATTCTGCTCTGGTCAGGCTCCACCTGGAATATTGTGTCCAGTTTTGGGCACCACAATTCAAAAAG
>NW_024825093.1:0-1618 GCF_019175285.1 Sceloporus undulatus
TAGTTCATAGTAGGTAGTGTAGAGTGATGGGTTACAGAAAGCATGTAGTGGGAAATGTTAGGAAGACAGATGGAGTGGCTTTTAGATGAGGGCGTTTGGAGAGGGGCTGGGGCTGCAGCTGTAGATGGTTCTCAAGGAGGAGTGAAGTTGACTTGGGAAGACCGCTCTTCAAGGTGAGGCTGTCTGGGAGAAGGGAAGGGAAGTATACACAACCTTTGTATCTATGCAGCCTCTGCTTGTGTTGCTTTAGCTTGGGAATTGGGGGCTGGATTAGAGAAGGTTGAGCAAGTTCCTTTGGACTTCAGACTTTGCAAAAAGGTGTTGATGGATGTTTCTGCCTGGATTCATCAATAAAGCTTCTTTTGTTTGAAATGAGTTTGATTTTTTGAGCACAGGACTGATTCCAGATCTCACAGTTTTAACTCCAATGGAGACCCAGAAACAAGAAGAGTTCTTGGAGAACCCAGTGGTTCTGGAGAGGCCGGTGGTGGAGGAGCAGGTGCCTTCTTCAGAGGAACTAGGGCCAAGCCCAAGACTGGGAAACCTCCTGAAGCTCACACCATCCAGGCCACCACTGGAGGATTTGGGTTTCTGGCCCCAGACTGGGGAAAGGAAGGCCGTCGGGGGGCAGAGTGACAGCCTGGGACCTGGCAGTGGGAGAGTCGCTTGATAGCCACCCCAGCAAAGAAGAACCCCAGGTAGACGTTTATTGAATGGAGGAAGACAAAAAGGAAATAAAGGACCAAATGAAGTGGATGGTGTCCAAGTTAAAGATGTAAGACAAATGTGTGAGTTCTGACTTAAACCCAAAACTGAAGAACCAAAGAACCAAGGAATGGTTTTTTAAAACAAGCTAAAGAACTAAACAAGATGGTTCCGCGCAGAGCATTGATGTGAAGGAGGGATTTGGCAACTGAGACGAGGAAAGGCTGAGGAATATGGAAGTTGAACCTGGGTGCTGTTCAGGTGTGTTGAACTATGACCGGGAAGGTGCTTTTTCTCCTGAATCGCAATAAAGCAACTAACAGGACAATGGACTAATTTGAACAGAAAGACCTGCCTTTGAACAGCTGTCTCCTCTCGAAAAGAAGAAGTTGAGTAATGAGCAACAATATTGCAAGACTTCAACCGCCAAAAGCCAGAGAGAAGAAAAGTATAAGGAGCCTTGGCTTTCACCCTAAATTTGTTGACACCAACCGTGTGGCAACAATGTCATCCCCACCCTTCGTGGACAACTGATCAATGTCCGGCAGAAGGAAAGTGTGTGTTAGTATTGTATGAATGTGTGAGTGAATGAAAGAGCTCTTGATAATCAATGTTTGTATTGTTTGTGATTTAATAAATGTTACATGAATAGTGTTTAAACTCAAATTTTCTTGTCTCACTATCTGTCTTAGCCCTGCTCTGAATAAGTCCACAGAAAGAGAAATTTTCATTACAAGTTTTCAGGCTAAACAGGTTGCCCTTACAAACTTGGGCATAACAAAGATGTGGAGGAGAAAGATGTCAGAAGCGAACTGAGGGCAGCTGATGCTCCTTGTCTGAAGCACTGAGACTGTCCCATTGTGACTTCAGTCTGATGCTCCTTGCCTGAAGCATTGAGACTGTCCCATTGTGG
>NW_024825094.1:0-1618 GCF_019175285.1 Sceloporus undulatus
ATGGTCCAAGAAAACAGAAATCCAGTTTGTTTCAAATTACAGAGCAGAGGAAGCAGAGGCTAAAGCAATGAGATAGAGACTCAGAAAAAGACCCTGAGTGACAGTGGAGGAAGCAGAGGCCAAAATAGACCCAGAGAGATAGCGAAGGAAGTGGAGGCCAAAGCAGCGAGAAAGACGCCAAGAAAAACTCAGAATATAAAAGAATAATAAAAGCAAAATGAGTTCAAGGAAAACAAGACAAGAGACAGCTGCAGCTAGAAGACCTTCACTAGAAACAGCCTCTTCACAATCTGAGCAAATGGCGATATTAGAAGAACTTAAAAGTCTGTATTTAGAAATGAAAGAAGACATTAAGGCAATGCAAAGAGATATGACAGCTATGAGAAAAGAAATCAAACAGGAAATAAGACAAGAGATAAGGTCAGAATTGAAAGACATAAAGGAGGGACTAGGCAAAGCAACAGAAGATATAAAAAAGATGTAGAAAAATGTAGAAAAAATTGAAGAAAAGACAACTAAAATTAACATGAAAGTCTTAGATATAGAACAAAACTTTGAAAAAGAACTTGATGAAAGAGCCCTGCAAGATCTAAAGCAAAGAGAAAACTGCATTAAGATAAGGGGCCTGAAAGAAAAAGAAAACGAAGATTTATACGAGTATTTAACACCGTACCTGGCAGACTACATAGGAGCAGATAATGATCAATTTCAGTGGGAAATCAGCAAAATATTTAGAATTAATTCAAAGATCGCAAAGCAAAAACATCTGCCTAGAGATATTATTATTTACTTCACAAGAAAGAAAATAAGAGATGAAATCATTCAGCTAAGCTATGAGGAAAAATTGGAAATTGATGGACAAGAATTAATTATTTTTAAGGACATACCTTCGAGGATCTTAAAGAAAAGAATGGATTATAGACCACTGACGACCTTATTGAATAAGTGCAATATAAACTATAGATGGGAGCGATTGGAGGGAGTCTCTTTCAGGTTTAAAGACGATCTATATAGAATTAATTCAGTAATGAAAATGAAGGACTTTATGAAAAAAAATAGTGATTTACTACCAAAAAACCTGACTGAACCGGAAAAAGAAGACAAAATGGACAAAGAGATAGAGGAGAAGGTAGAAGAAGAGGGAAAACAGGGGGATCCCAGTATATAGAAAATAACAATACAACATAAAATAAAAGATAAACTATAGAGAAAGAAAAATGCAGATAATTAAATTATTGTCATGGAACGTGAGAGGTATGAATTCCCCTCAAAAACGCAAAAAAGTATTTCACTATCTGATCAAACAAAAACTAGACATCGTTAGTCTTCAGGAAACTCATATAAATAAGAAAGACATTCGTCTATTGAAAAATACTAGACTGGGTAATGAATTCATTTCAGCAAACACGCAAAGGAAAAAAGGAGTCATCATATATGTAAATAATAAATTTAAGGCAAAAACGCTCTTCCTAGATGATGAAGGAAGGTACATCGGAATTGAAGTCAACTTCTTAGAAGGGAAACAGCTAATAGTTGCAATCTACGCCCCACTAGATAGAAAAGACGCATTCTTTGAAAAATTAAATCAAGAGTTGAGAAACCACAATTATGATAAAGT
>NW_024825095.1:0-1618 GCF_019175285.1 Sceloporus undulatus
TTTTTTTATGTGAATGAGGCACTAGACCTCTCTAGCAAGGAGATTCTGTATGTCCATCACCAAACTACAAATCCTTGATTCAGTAGAATGGCACCATGGCAGCTAAAATGGTATGATTACATAGAGTGAAAGGGTATAAGATGTAGACAGGCTGGTATAGGAAGAGTATTAGATGTAGACAGGCTGGTATTGGAGGCAGCACTCCTTCAAATATTTCTGTCCCAGTTTAGTAATGTAATGGTAAATACAAGCACCATGAATATTCCTGGAAACAAAAAGGCAGCCAGTAAAATTATTGTAAAATTGCCGTCAGAAATCCTGGTTGTACCAGCCACAATTGTATATGTTTATGAAATGCCTGCACACATACTCATTTCAGCTCAGTAACAGATAGGTTTTTTTAATTAATTAAGTCTGTAGCAACATCTGACTAGCAATGGCTTCTACAATCTTTCCCTTTGGCCATCCATTCCAGATTGGCAACACACGATTCTCTTTACAATTGGCTTTAACTGTAGTATCATTAGAAGGAAACCTGGAATTGTTTTCTGCTAGCTGGAAACAAGAGTGTGCTATGTTTTTACAGCATACAAAAATGCCATGGTGTGCTGTGTGTTTTACTCTCCTTTTGTGTTTTCGCATTAAAACTCTAATGTTATGCAAGACCTTTTCCTTCCTGTACTTACAACTGTGAGAGCGTGCTGATTCAACAGTTTCTACAGGCATACATTTTTCCTTAGAAACTGTGCAGGGAGTATAATTGCCTTCTGGGCCAATTTTTAATTGAAATCAGATGATACAGACTTCACACTAATCTAGCATATCAGTTAAAGGCTGCCCTCTAGTGTAAATTCTTATCTCTGGTGAATAGGTCTACAGATTTCTTGTCATTAGTTCTCCATTTTCTTCCCATCGTTTCAAGTAGAAAACACAATAACATTTTTGGTTTCTCCTGATTTTCAGGTTTTTTTTTTAAATTCCTACTTCACAAATTTAAATTTTCTTTTTGTTCTATTTGCTCAATAGATATAATACTTTTTTTTTTTTACAATAAATCCTTACAACCCCTAGATTCAAGTATGTTTTTCCCCTGCCTGCTCTCTTAGGCTGCATCTACACTGCAGCACTTTATCTGTATATGGCTCAATGCTATGGAAAGCTGGGATTTGTAGTTTTTGAGATACCGTGGGCCCTTGGTATCTGCTGAGGTTTGGTTCCAGGCCCCCACCCCCACCCCCATGAATACCAAAATCTGTGGATGCTCAAGTCCCATTAAATACAGCGAGGTAGTAAAAGTGTCCCTTATATAAAAAAGCAAAATCAAGGTTTCCTTTTTAGAATTTATATCTTTTTGGGATGTTTTCAAGCTGTGGATAGTTGAATCTGTAGATAAAGAATCCATGGATATGGAGGGCACACTGTATTTAACCTTCTCTATCACAGAGGTCTAGTGCAAAAACTAATTACAGATCTCAGGAATCCATAGGATGGAGCCATGACAGTTAACATGGTGTCAAACTCCATTAATTCTGCAGTGTGGCAGCAGCCTTACTCTCTCTTCCCCTTCATTTCATACCATCCACCATTTCACAGATGTAAACTAGAACATGTATGACCT
>NW_024825096.1:0-1618 GCF_019175285.1 Sceloporus undulatus
GCCATATCTGCCAATGGTGCGCCTTTTCTGCACTCCTTTGGCATGGCGTGATCTGGATGTAGCACCAGAGGAACGCCGTGTCACCACCTGCAATGTGGTGCAATGTGCAACATCACACCGGCATGCGGGAAGAGTCAGGGAGTGTGCTGTGCAGACGCCATCTTCGCCCTCATGCCGGCTAAGGATGCTGGTCTCTACACCCCAAAAGGCCCAGTGAACTGTCTTAGCCTTCCAGCATTCACAAGATTCTCTCTCTGAGGGTTTGGAGGTGAGACTAATAATAGTAATAATAATAATATCATCACTAATTAATATCCTGCATTCCATGGGATTTATTTTGAATTTTAGGGGAGGTTCAGGTTTCATTTGCCCTTAGCGCTGTTGAATTGTATTTTCGTGGTCCGTGAAAGATTGCATAAATGTGTGCACATAAAAACACTTTGTATTTTCTGCAAGTGTGGAAAGAACCAAGATGCTTCCAAAGGAAGGGAGAGAAGAGAAACGACCCTCAATTCCTCCTTTGTGGAAGAAACTGGAGGAAAGAAGACTTCCGGACAGGTTAGTGTCCAGACCTCTTTTTTTGTGGTGGAGCCATTGGGAATTTGACTGACTAGGATGCAATTAGGGTGTTATTTACAATCCTCTGTCTTTCAGCGAAGGCTGCTTTCTATTACAGATTACCTTTTGAGATGTGGCAGTCTTCTTCACAGAGGAGGAATGGCCACTCTTGAGTCCAAAGCAGACATTTCTGTACAAAGAGGTGATGATGGAAACCTATGAAAATGTGTCCTCTGTGGGTAAGGACCCATTGCCCTTCCTATAGAGTGGGGGCAAGTGCTCTAGAAAGCTACATTGCATGCAACACTGGTTCCAATTCAATTTTTATAGCAGCATCCTGTGAAATCATGGAAATTGTAGTTTGTAGTTTCTAGAACTGCCCACATTACACCGGTTGTTAAATCCCTCCACTGGATGCCCATTAGTTTCCAGGCAAGACACAAAGTGTTGGTTGTAATCTTTAAAGCCCTACATTACTTGGGTCCAGACTACTTGCGGGAGTGCCTTCTTCCACACAATCCTCCCTGCATTGGAAAAAAACTCCTAAAGCCTTAAAATACTAGATTGGGTACAACAACCCAGAGGACCTTTTCTTCTGCCATTCCTAGGCTTTGGAATGACCTGCTGGAAGAGATCCGTCACATCACCACCTTAGAAGCCTTTAAAAAGGCTGTTAAGACGGATCTCTTTTGGCAGGCCATTCCAGATTAGCACCCCCCCCCCCTTCCACTATCACCGACACTGTTATTGATACCAATACCCCGGCTACCCTGCATAGAGAGAAGTTCACCCCTCAGCCTCTCCACCCTAATTTTAGCCCCTTTTTTTCTTTTTCTTATCTGTAATGTAATTTATCTTACTTAGATCCCATACAGACAGGCCAAAATAAAGCTGCTTTGGGTCACTTTGGAGGTATGCTATTTAAATGATGCATGTGTCGTAAGAGGCCAGAAGGCATGCCAAAGCCATGCTACAGTCCTAAGGAGCGCAGCTTTGGTGCAGCTTCTGGCTTGTTAAGATATATGTGTCATCTGAACAGCATACCTCCAAAGTGACCCGA
>NW_024825097.1:0-1618 GCF_019175285.1 Sceloporus undulatus
AGCTTCAATAAATGACATACAACAGTGCTAATAAGATTAGGAAGTGTGAGCCAATTTTCATATGCAGAAACATGTGGAAAATAAGTTCTAATCCACAAAATGCTAGAAGGGCATATTTAGGGTAATGAACATTTGTATGTATATCTGCTCAGTCACACCTCCTGTTGTCTTGTTAGCACACTTTGGATTCTGGCTATAATTAGAGGAGAAGAGAGTTCTAGCTCTCTGTGTATGTGAGCATTTCTTAGTGTTTTGTATGTTTAGCCAGGTACAGGTTCATTTCAGGCTCAACTGTTTGGGCGCAAGAGACTTTTAAGTGCCATGCCCTAATAAAATATATGCAACATATGTAGAAATGCATGAGGAAATGGGATGTGTATGCTTCCAACAGATTTGTATCTTGCCAAATCCTACCCTCAACCACAGGGAGACTTGTGTCTACAAGATGCCATAGATGACTTCAAGCATTGAATCTAGTTCAGAAGTGGGCATAGTGTAGCCTGCAGGTTGCATGTGCCACCTGTATCTACTCCTGTAGCTGTTTGAGTCCCTATCACTTCCCCAACTCCCCCACTCCCATTTTCAAAAAAATGTGTGATGTCTACACAATTTTTGCCCCAAAGCCATGTAATTTTTGCCCCAATCTCATGAAAATGTGTGAAAATACACACACTCCCTTTCACATGCACCCAGAACCCTGTCATCATTTTGAAAGGGGCTGCAGATGAAAATGGAGGTATCTGGGCTTGGTGGGGGAGTGTATCACATGGGGGGGAGCCGGTGTCTGGAGGAGAATTGGCCCCTGGCTGCCAGGCATTCTTTTAAAAGAAATAAATGTACAGCCAGCCCTCCATATCTATAGATTCTTTATCCACAGATTCAACCATCCACAGATTGAAAATCTTTTAATACTATATAAATTTTAAAAAATGCTCTTTTATATAAGGGGCACCATTTTACTACACCATTGTATTTAATAGGACTTGAGCATCTACAGATTTTGATATTCATGGGGGTCCTGGAACCAAATCCCAGTGGAGACCAAGGACCCATAGAGAATCTGAATTCTCTTCAGATGTTGCCATCTTGTGCAGGGGTTTAGTCACTCTGCATGTCTGATACTGGATTGTTTTAGTCACAAATATTCCTTTATTAGTGAACAAAGTAAATTGCTTGAACTCAATTATTTCAGAGGAGGAGTAAATGTCTGGTAGATCAATTTTTGATGGGAGAATTTAGGAGAGAAATGTTGGTGGGACCTGGAGATCCCTTTTCTCCTGTCCAAACAAAGCAGAACTGGTAGTGATGAGAATGTGTCCCTGACAAGGCAAAGAACAACAATCTCAAGCACAATAAGATGGTCAATGAAACTACCCAACACTATGCTGCCAGAGAGAAAGTATTGCTTTGGACATAACCATTTCTTGCCTCTAACATCTCTTTCTTCAAAATAGGAGAACAGTTTTGACTGAAGTAAAAGAAATAACTAGCATTTTAGGTTTAAAAACAACTCAGGAATATTTGTTGTTCCTTCAGAAAACAATTACAACACCATGGCACATTTTCCTTTTCTTCGCCACTTCTGTTAATGGCCCATGGTCTCCACCCAACTGTGTGT
>NW_024825098.1:0-1618 GCF_019175285.1 Sceloporus undulatus
TACTTTGGTCAGACCCTCACTTGGAATACTGTGTCCACTTCTGGTCACCACAATTCAAAAAGGATGTTGAGAAGTTGGAGTGTAGCCAAAGGAGAGCAATGAAAATGGTGAAGGGTCTGGAAACCATCAATTCCTATGAGGAGTGGTTTAGGGATCTGGGAATGTTTAGTCTGGAGAAGAGAAGGTTAAGAGTGGATATGATAACCCTGTTCAAATATCTGAAGAGATACCGAGGATGGAGCAAGCCTGCTTTCTCTAGAGTAAAGGACACAGAACAAGTGACGCAAGCCACAGGAAAAGAGGTTCTACCTAAACATTTGGAGGAATTTCCTGACATTAAGAACTATTCAACAGTGGAATATACCCCTTCAGAGAATGGTGGCATCTCATTATTATTATTATTATTAATATTAATTTCTAAAGCACTCCTTCTTTGAAGGTTTTTAAAGGTCTTTAAACAAAGGCAGGGTGGCCATCCATCGGGGATGCTTTCAATGTGTGTCCTGCATGGCAAGGGCTTGAACCAGATGGTCCTTGTGGTCTATTCCAGCTCTACGATTCTATAATTCTAAAGTGGAATCATAGTGCCATGATAATGTAGAATGAAAGGGCCCTCAGTCTTCATAGTAAGGGCAATGAATTCAGCTTCCTTACCCACAGAGGCCACATTCTTGTAATTCTCCATCATCACACAATTGTACATTAGTCTCTGCTTCTTCGTCAGCAGTTTCCATTCCTCCTCAGTGAAATATACTGCCACATCCGCAAAGGTCACCTGCAATAGAAAATAGCCCTCATCCAGAGAATGACTAATAAAAGGAGAGGGAGAAGCACATGATGCATCCCAAAAATTATTTGATCATCTCACAATTTAGTCCAGGAAATAAACTTTAATTGCTGTTAGCAGGAAAAAAGCTACTGCCTTTGAAATCCAGTTTGTCTCAAATTCTTCCAATACAATATACAATATAATAAACAATAAAATTTATGCCATGGCTGGGATACTGAGGATGGATTAGTATACTGATTATACCAAAATGTATCGTACATTTAGCCTCCAAAGATTATAGTGCATTTAGCCATTTGTTGCCAAATTTCAGAGGCAAATGTCATTTCTAAAAAGCAGTTTTGGGGAGCACTCTGGGCTTGAGGGGCAAGGGGCCACCCCCAATTTAGATCCAGAGACATTCTCCCATATTCCCAACATTTCGCAGATGGAAAAACAAGACACATGTGGACAAGCAATGCCAGAAAGTGGTGAAGATGGTCAAAGTTGTTCATGGGGAACATCATAGGGCACAGCAGTTTGCTTTTGCCTCAGACTCCTATTAAGGGCAAGTCCCTGGCCCCTTCTTTCTTCTCCCTTCCCCACATTTGAGTTGATGGGGTGCAAACCCCTTGGCATTCATTATGCAAAAATTGAAGTGAGCTGAAGAAGGAGGAAAGTGGGAAGAGGAGAGAGAAACCAGGACATTTTAAAAGCCCCCAAAATAATGGGTGACAGAGGATTAACCAGGACTGTTTCTACCAAACCCGGACAGTATTTTATATGCTTCCTTTCATAAATTGGGCCAGCAGTGACCCAGATGAAGCTAATAGGATAGTGACTCACCAAAGA
>NW_024825099.1:0-1618 GCF_019175285.1 Sceloporus undulatus
CCCCCCCAGCGAGGCTCTTTTTCAAATGTAGGACCAAAAAAAAAAAGGTCCTACATTTGAAAATTTTGTCCTACATTTGTCCCGGTTTGGAGGTCCGAACTAATGGCAACCCTACCTGTAGCTTCCATCCACTGTTCCGTGTTCTAGTCTCTGCAGCAGCAGGAAATAAGCTTGCGCCATCCTCAGCGTGACACACTTCAAATACTTAAATGGGGCTATCATATCACCTCTTAACCTTCTCTTCTCCAGGTTAAACATACCCAGCTCCCTAAGTCTTTCCTCATTAAGCATGGTTTCCAGACCCTGGAAACTGGGTGCAAAGAGAGCAGCAACCAAGATTTATTGTTTTGATTTGCAGTAGAATAGTAGACGTAATATCCAGAAATACAACAGGTGGAGGGGCTACGATTGTCAGCTAAGAGGAAAAGTAGCCCCCAAAAGTTTGGGGACTATTGCTTTAAGCTATTTCAGGCTGTTGCCACACTGCAAAATTAATGCAATTTTGGCATCGCTTTAACCATCATGGCTCCATCTTAAGGAATCCTGGGATTTACAGTTTGTTGTGTCACCATGCTGACAATTAAACTTCATATCTCAGAATTTGAGCCATGGCAGTTAAAGCGGTGCCAAACTGCATTAATTCTGCAGTGTAGATGCAGTCTTGGACACAGTCCCAAATTACCACATTGAAAAATGTCCAAGTGTTGGATCACAGGCAATTTTTTGAGCCTTATTTTTTTACCTCCAAAGTGTTATCTGAATTCACCTATTTTTCAGAAATGCTCTCCTGCCAGTATAAGGAAGGAAAAAAAGGCAGGCAATTCACATTAGTTTTACATCAGATGCTCAAGGCAACTCAACATTACAACTGCATCCACATTGCAGAAATAATTCAGTTTGACACCACTTTAACCATCAAGGCTCGATGCTGTGAAATCCTGCCAACTGTAGTTTGTTATGGCACCAGAGTGCTCTTCCAGAGAAGGCTAAATGTCTCACAAAACTACAGTTCCTAGAATTCCATTGCATTGAGCCATGGCAGTTAAAGTGGTATCAAAATGGATTATTTCTGCAGTGTGGATGCAGTTTACACAAAACCATTTGTTTGGAATGCCTGAAGCGGAGGAAGGAAACAAATAATTTTCACGACTTTTATATGTGAATATTTTTCACATTACACCAGTGTGGTGTGTGATGGTTTGAGTCTTAAACTATGACTCTGGTGACCAGGGTTCAAATCCCTGCTCAGCCATGAAAATCCACTAGGCAACCTTGGGCAAGTCACACTCTCTCAGCCTCAGAGAATGGCCATGGCAAGCCCCTCTGAAGAAACGTGCCAAGAAAACCCCATGATAGGTTCGCCTTAGGGTTGCCAAAAGTCAGAAATTACTTTAAGGCACACAACAAGAACAACTACTAAAGCCTCCATGGTGCTTCACCTCAGCAGCCTCAAACCTATGACTTTATCCTTTCCATCTAAATTTAGGATGTGTGGCAGGGTGCCTGAATTCAGGGTGCTAAAATTCCTCGCCAGAGTTGTGTAGTAGTCTGAGCATTGGACTATTACTCTGGCGACTAGGGTTTGGATCTCAGCTTGGTCATGGAAACCCAGTGGGCA
>NW_024825100.1:0-1618 GCF_019175285.1 Sceloporus undulatus
CTCCCCTTCCATTCACCCTGCTATCCCAAAAGGGCTGGAGAGCATACCAAACCAACCACAGACCCTTTCCCTGCTCTCGTGTAATGCCAGGTCAGTCAAAAATACAACGCAGATAGTCCATGATCTCCTACTGGACCAAGAGGCTGACTTGGCTTGTTTCACGGAGACCTGGATGGGTGATGATAGCTCAGCCACCTGGGATCAGGCCTTAACAGCCAAGTTCTCCGTCAGTGAGCAGGTAAGGGGACGTCACTTTGGTCCATGAAGACAATCTTGCTTTGGCCAGGATACCTATCCATAAGATGGACCACATCAAATGTATTTGCCTCAGCTTAAAGACTAGGGAAAATCTGGGGATTGTGTTGGTTTAATGTCCACCCTGTTGCTTAACATAAATACTCTCTGGAAAAGATAACATCAGAATTAACACAAACCAGGGAAAGAGTGACATTCCTGGAGGAAGAATATAAAAAATTGGGGAAAGAGATAGAGAGATTAACAAAAGAACATACTGAAGATACAGCAGAAAGAATTAAATTAGAGCAAAGATTTAGGGAGAGATGTCTTAGAATAAGAGGTTTTCCCGAACAGAAGGACGAAGATTTATATAAAAGGATAACACCGGCCTTGGCTGAATTTATGGACCTAGATAATGAAACTTTTCTCCTTGAGATGGAGAAGATGTTTAGAGTAAGCTCCTTGGTCTCAAAACAGAAGAGACTGCCCAGAGATATCGTGATTTATTTTGTTAGGACTCAAATGAAAGAAGCAATTCTACAACAACACTTTCATACAAGATTCAAAATTGAAGAAAATGAAATGTTATTGTTTAAAGATATCTCTGGGAAACTGTTAAGGAAGAGGAAGGAATATGGACCACTGACTAAGGTGTTGCGCAGCAATGGACTCTACTACAAATGGGAACTAATTCAGGGCCTATCTTTATAATTCAAGCGAAAAAGATACCAAATCAACTCAATACAAAAAGCAAGACACTTTCTACATGAGAATGAAAAAGAACTTAATGAAGGGGACAGTCGGAAAGAAGAAAGAAACAACCCCAGAAAAGGAGAAGAGGATACGGAGGAAGAGAGTTTAGAAGAAGAAACAGAAGAAGGGGAATTGCTTAAGAAACCAGATCCAAACACAAGAGAGGACGATATAGATGGAGAATGTGACGATGAAACGGGAAAAGACGGACATCCTATCATTAAAGGAATTAACAACCCAAAAAAAGAGGTAAACTTGTTCATTATTGAGGGAAACAGAGACTTGATGTCATTTTCCTTCAGGAAACCCATATAAAGAAAGAGGATATAACATTGTTGAAAAATGCCAAATTGGGGAAGGAATATATAGCAGCCTCAAAAAAGAGGAAAAAAGGTGTAGTGATATATGTAAAAGATAAATGAGAATCTAAAGAGATATTCTCAGACCTCAATGGATACTTGGTTGGTGAAGAAGTTACTTTACAAGACCAAAGGATCCTAATGGTGGGAGTTTATGTACCCTTAGAAAATAAAGGCCTGTTGTTTGGAAAATGGAAAAAACAAATGCCAGACCGTTTGTGTGATAGGACCTTAATGATGGGAGATTGGAATAAACTGATAGACCCCCA
>NW_024825101.1:0-1618 GCF_019175285.1 Sceloporus undulatus
GCAAGATGTAAATGTAATTAAAATAAACCAAACCCAACCCACCTTCGCCGTTCCGTCTCTCGGATTTCTCGCTCCCGTTGCCTCTGCCGCTCCCGCTCTCGCTGTTCTTTGATTTTATCGAACGACAGGATGTCTTGTTTCTCTTTGCTCTCTGACTTCCGGTCAGGACTCTTTGTGCTCTAAAGTTGGGAAGGGGGAGGAGCAGTAAGGATTGGAAACTATGGGACAGAAAGAGCCTCTGCTGTCCTCCTCCCTCAGGGGTCAGCCTTGCCACTAGGGCAAACCCATTGCAATAGACATCACGACCCCAAAGGAATGGGGTCAGCAACTATGGGGTGCTAAAGGGATGTAGTAGCCCCCTACCATACAATCCCATTGCAAAAAAGAAAAAAAAAAGGTCCAAAACATCCTCTAGGGCAGTGATTCCCAACCTTTCTAATGCCGCGACCCTTTAATACAGTTCCTCATGTTGTGGCGACCCCCAACCATACAATTATTTTCATTGCTATGTGAAATTATGTTTTCCGGTGGTCTTAGGCAACCCCTGTGAAAGGGTCGTTCGACCCCTAAAGGGGTCCCGACCCACAGGTTGGGAACCACCGCTCTAGGGGCTGTAAGGCTGCAATAACTTTGGAAGCTTTAGAATGGGGTGGTATTCCAGATGTTGCCACTCAAATCCCCTTGTCCTCCAGCCAGTAGAGCCATGGTCTCGGACGATGAGAGCTGGATTTCAACAGCATTAGGAAGATCACACCTTCCCCATCTGGATTACAGGAGGGTAAATCCCCCAAAATTAAGTTCCAATCCTCTTCTGGAACTAGATATTAAAGGTAGGATGTGCAAGGATTTATCCATGATATACCAGAGGAGTTTTTCAAAAGCCTTGGCTGTTATCTGCCTTTTGTTCCTCCTTTGACACAGTGTCATGCTAGAGGTGAGGAACTTTGGTTTTCCAAGCATTCTGGACTTCAACTCCCAACCAGCATGGCCAAGGGTTAAAGACTGTGTAAATCTGCAGTCCAAAGAATTCTGTAGGATCAACTGTTCCTTACCTGAGTCACACAAAAGCTATAGATTTATGTGACCTCTATGCACTTGGGAATAGGTTTGTATGTTGATTTACCGAAGCCACAGGAATATATGTCACCTTTCCCTAACTTCCAGCCCTGAAATTAAATCCACACTTACTCTCTCTTTTGACGTGGTGGAGGTTTTCACACTGATAACTGGCTCTCCTTTCGATTTATCCATGACTACCGTCCGCTCAGTTCCTCGGCTTGCTGTGTCAGCACAAAAACAGCATTGTTTCAGGACATCTTTTCTCAAGAACAAATGCAGTATCAACAGGTGTCTTTCTTTAAACATCAAAAACCAATTAAGTTCTCAAATCCAAAGCCCTCTAAATATCTGATATTGACAACAGGGACAAAGCAACAATGAGCAACATCGCGAGGTTCATGTCGGCCAGGGATGTTGGGGAGGGGGGCGAGAAGTACTGTATTTTCTGGCGTATAAGACTACTTTTTAACCCAGGAAAATCTTCTCAAAAGTCGGGGGTCGTCTTATACGCCGGGTGTTGTCTTATAGGATGAGTGCTGAAACCTCCAAGCTGGACTGG
>NW_024825102.1:0-1618 GCF_019175285.1 Sceloporus undulatus
CCCCCCCCCATCACCTTTTTTTTAGGACTCCCTTCTTGTGGCTAAATGCAGAAGCACTACTTTTGTTATGATCATTTGCCAAGAGGGAAAAACAACTTGAAGTCACATAACTGTTCGTTGTTGTTGTTGTTGTTATTAATTGTATTTCTACCCCACCTTTTTGAAATGCTCTCAGAGCGGCTTACAGATTGTTAGACAATTCCCTGCCCTCAGGCTTACAACCTAAAAAGACATGACACAAAAGGAGATTCCTCTACTAAAAGTCAACATGGGTTTCTCAAAAACAAGTCATACCAGACTATTCCTATTTCTTTTTTTGATAGTTACAAGCTTTGTAGGTTAGGGGAATGTTGTGGATGTAGTGCATCTTGATTTCAGAAGGTTCCCCGTGATATCCTTGCAAAAAAAAACCTAGTAAAATGTGGGCTAAATGCAACTGTTAAGAGGATTTGTAACTAGTTGACTGGCCGCACCAAAAGGGTGCTCACCAATGGCTCCTCTGCATCCTGGAAAGAAGTGTCTTGAGCAGTGCCATAGGGTTTTGTACTGGGGACAGTATTATCCACCATCTTTATCAATGACTTGGATGATAGAACAGAGAGTATACTTATCAGATTTGCAGATGACACCAAATTAGGAGGGGTAGCTATGGTGTAGATATAGTCCAGTACTCAAATTACTAGGTTTGCATGTTGGACTATGCCTCTGCAGATGAGGGTTCAAATCCTAGCTTGGCCATGTAAGCCCACTGGATGACTTTGGGCAAGTCACACTCTCTCAGCCTCAGAGGATAGCAATGGCAATCTCTAAGCCATGAAAATCTCAAGGCTTAGGCCTGCCACAAGTCTGATTCTGTGCACAAGGTGCCCTAGAGGGCAGGATCAGAATTCCAAATGACCGTAACAGATTAGAAAGCTGTGCCCAAACTAACAACTGTCTCAGCATGTATGGTAGTAAAATGAAATGCATTGATATAGGATCAGGAACACGCGGATTAACATGTGAGAGAGATCTAGGACTCTTACTAGACCTCAAGCTAAAGGTGAGTCAACAGTATGATGCAGCAGCTAATAAACCCAATATAGTCCTAGCTGTATCAATAGGCGTGTAGTGTCTAGCAAGTACATTTCGATACCACTTATCCATGCAATTAAACACTCCTTGAGAGGTTTACAATGTGTAAGCTTATTTCCCCAACAAGCTGGGGACTCATTTTACTGACCTACGAAAGGATGCCAGGCTGAGTCGACCCTGAGCCCCTGGCTGGGAAACAAACAGGCCAGTCTCCTTATTCTGAAGGAAAAATGAAGCACTACAGTCCCCCGGGACGTACTGAAACAAATGACAGCACTTGCCCATAGAGAAACCATATTTGTCCATAGGGAATCATTGCAGAGTGCTTGCCCATAGGGAAACATTGAATACTTGCCTTATGTTTCCCTATGGGCAAGTATTCCTCTATGTTTCCCTATGGCAGGGGTAGGCAACCTGCGGCCCGCGGGCCGGATGTGGCCCGGCAAGGCCTTGGGACCGGCCCCAGCCCGGTCCTGCCGCCGATTGCCGCCGGAGCCTTTGGCCTCTCGCGTGAGGGTGTGGGGCCTTTGGCCTATCAGGAGGA
>NW_024825103.1:0-1618 GCF_019175285.1 Sceloporus undulatus
AGGGGGCTTCTTTACCTATGAGGCGTAGACTGTGGGAATTGGAGGTGGGGGCTAGGTTTGGAAGAGGTTGGAGTTTTTGGTTTTAGGGATTTAATATATTCTTTGGGTTGGGGAGGGCAGCTCTGATTTAAAAGCTGAATTTCTCACTATGTGTTCTTAATAAAGTTCTTTGCTGTTTCAACACACTGGACTCATTGATGGACAGAAGTTGTGAATTTGCACAAAATTGACACTTTCTTCTCTCCTCAGTTCTCAGCTCCATTCCCAGCCATAAGAACAGAGGCAAACACACACACACACACACACACACAAACACACACACTACAAAGCAGAGCCTTCCCTGCCTTTCTCTCCTGAGTCCAGCTCCGCTGGTTGGGCTCCATTCTGGAAGGAACGAAAGAAGGACGGAAGGAAGGAAGGAAGGGCGTACTCCTTCCCTTCTTCCAAAGGCCGAGAGTGGAATAAGCAGCAGCAGCAGCAGCAAGGGTCTTGCAATCCCTGTGCATACTCAGGAGGGGCCTTTGGTTGCTAATGGGCATGCAGAGTTTCAGCCTCTGAAGCCATTGCTGCCTTCACAGCCTGTTCTGAGGGAGGGAAGTGGAGGAGAGCCCTTGTTCGTTTGAAGGATTGGCTGGAGGGTCTTCTGGGGGGGGGTGTTGTAAGAAGGAATGAAACCCCGATCTCCCCCCAAAGAAAGGCAGGGGACCTGCCAATCTGCCTCTTCCTCTTTCCTTCCATGCCTCCTCCTTTGGGGGGTCCTTGGGGCCCAGGTACTTGGGATGTTATTATGAGAAAAGAGGGCAGGGGGGGACCCTTGGAGAGAGGCATGGCCATGGAGGGGAGGGGGATCCAAAGGTAAAAAGGAGTCCCCTTCCTCCTGGAAAGTGGGGCAGAGAAAAGACGCTCCCTTCTGATGCCTCATTTGGGGGAGACTTTTGTGCCAAATGAACATCACACAGCAGAGGCTTCAATAGCATTAGATCAATCAATCAATTTTTTTTAATTAATGCTTAAGCCAAAGGGCATTCGCATGATTGAAATGTAAAATTGGTGACAGAAATTCAGAATTATAAAATGATCCATCAAATAACTAACATCCAAATTTTATATATTAAACATAATAAAATTCCAGACATTTAAATAAAACAACATTAAAAATAACTTCAACGTTTAGATAAGATCATCCCCATGACAATCAGCTGCAATGTCCGCTATTATCCTTGCCCAAATTTTGATTGCTGTTGAGGCAAACAGTGAAACCTTATAAGTTACCTGAGAATCAATATCAGACAGGAGAAAAAAATCTTTTCAGAAGTGATATTAGGCTGTGAATTGTACAGAATAGATCCCATAAATTTAGTTCTTGGATCAGTATATAGTGAGCAAAAAAGCAGATAATGAGGCAAGTCCTCGATTTCTGGAGCTCCACAAATACATAAACGGGACTCCGTAGGTGTGTGTGAATATCTACCATCCATCATGGCTGAAGGCATTGTTTGGAAACGAAGAGCTGTAAAAGCCTGCCTAAGCTTTGGGAATGTAAGCTTCCCTAAATAAACAGCCCTCTGATGGTCCAATTTATATAATCTAAACCATTTGGAAAATGTTGAATTGTTAA
>NW_024825104.1:0-1617 GCF_019175285.1 Sceloporus undulatus
AAATTTCTTTCTCAGTCTATAACACCTCACTCTGTAGATTCTTCAGGCTATTCTGTCGATCCCTTTCTGCCTTCTCTTCTTACTTTCGTTTTCCTTCAAATTGCTTTTTTTTTCCAAAGCTCTTTCATATAATTTGGCCTCTTGTCAGCTGAACCCCACAGCTGTGTGACGTTGTTTTGAAATTCTCTTTGCAGCTTAAACCCCAGCTGATTTCAATTGTTTATTCACAAGGCTATTAGTCCCAGCTGCTCTTATAATATTATTTTATTCTATTGTCTTATTTTTCAAAAGTCCCAATTCCAAAAACCTTAATGGTACAGTTCCAAAGTCTAGTAATACAGTCTCCAAGTTCATTCCAAGGCTTAGTTTCCAGTCTTCACTATATCAGGTCCTGGTGCCTGCGAGCCTCAACAGGAAAAAGTTTTCCATGACAGCGTAAGGATAACAAAATAATAATCCTTAGTCCAATGCAATTAATTATTTCTTATCTTTATTCCTTATTCTCTTAAGTGGTGGATTCAGCTTAAACAAACAAAATTCTTGGTTTATAAATCAGCTGTACAGTAATGACTTGTCCTTGTAGCTTAAGTTTTATCTTCTCTCCGCTTCCTCCAACACTCCAAACTATAAATTCTCCACTTCTCTCTCTCCTTTGGTGTCTAAAAGAAACACATAAACTCCTTTGGCTTTTTTTTTTCTCTCTCTCGAGGTTATCCTTTATTCCACTCTTCTTTATATGGAGAGACTGCCAAGAAGCTAGTTTATATCCAAACAAAACTACGTAATCATGAAAGCTTTCTCCTCCAAACACCAAACAAAAAGACTTACCGCGTCGGCTGGTGCCTTTCGGCTACAATTGTTGTACCAGATGCCCTCCGACTCCCGTCACACCTTCTTCAGTTCCCCCTCTTGAAAGGTCTGCCTCCGTCAGGCGTGGCGCGGGGTCTCCAACGGGTCCTTGTATCCCAAACCTCCCCGGTTTGGGATATCCTATTCCTGAAAGGCTTACAGCAATTGAGTTTGCAGTGTGGAGCCTCTGTCTCACACGGCTACTCACCTCCTCGGCAAAACAGGAATTGGATGAGAAAGTATTAAAGGAGGAGGAAAAGAAAATATCAAAACTGTATAAATTGTTCAGAGAAAGGGAATTGGAGAAAGAACCAATCAGGCAGTCCCTCCCTCCCAACACTTTCTCATTTCCCCCCAAAACCAGCGCAAAGCTGGAAGATGGAAAGAGGTTTTAAAGCAGCATTTGAATCTGCCATATTTTATTAAAAGACTAAATGTCCCAAATGCTATTATCAGTTTTGTAGCTATTATTACAGAAAGACGTAGAGTGCAAACTCCTCAAGTTCCTTTATTTTCTGGAGTGAGAAGGGCTTTTCCAAGTGACTCACTGTGATGATCTCTGGTGGTCCAAGCAGCCAAACTGCGGCCCTGTAATAATAATAATAATAATAATAATAATAATAATAATAATAATAATAATAATAATAATTTTATACCCCTCTCTTCAGCGAAAAGGAGATACTGTATTCATTATAAATAACAAAATATAACTAAAATATCAGTTATTCAAGATATTAAGGATCTTGCAGGTACAATATTTGTAAGTAT
>NW_024825105.1:0-1617 GCF_019175285.1 Sceloporus undulatus
ACCAAACCATTAGTTTCTAAGGAATGCATAAGGACAGGGATGTGTTTCTAGAGTCCTATACAACACTTATTATGTTTACATTCATAGTGTTGCAACAGCTAGAGAAAGCATTTGCAAAATACTGAGATCCAAACCATTAACTACGCAATCGTGTGCATGGCCATGTCGGTGTGGCTGTGTACATATGGCACCACATTGGGCCGGGTCTTCCAATACAGAGGGCCAGCTTTACTTATAACTTTGTACCTCTCTTTTGCAATTGATTTTATATACAGAGGTTTTAATAAGCAAAGGAATCATATACCTTGGTTGTGAAGAGTCTCTGCTACTTTAAAATTGTGTATTTATACTCTGGTCAGTCACAGCGTTGTTACAGAAGTGATGTTCATTTATTCATTTTATATCCTATCTATCTATCTATCTATCTATCTATCTATCTATCTATCTAATCTACCAATATATTGATAGCAAGCTTTCAGAGAACGCAGCACTGAGGCAGAATCAGTCACAATTGGACACCAGAGACATGGACTCTCTTACCTCAGGATTTCTTAAACCTGCATAATATTCTGATTAAAAGTTTGTTTCAGTTGGCATTTGATCTAAAGAGAGCATCATCTTGTCTCAAGAAAGGCCTTCAGAAGGCTTCCTTTGCAGTTTTAAAAACAGTAGTCTTGGCACTCTTGAAATCCAAGATCCGTCATTCAACTATTCCTACCTTTTTAATGTTGCTCTGAAATGCTTTGTGCCGCATTGGCAACGCATGGAACAACTGCTGCACAATGACTGTTGTCCCTTGTTGCCGGGGATAAGGGACTCTCAGGGCAATTGTCCCTTTCTGATCAAACACCAGCCGCCTCCCAACCTTTGCTGACTTGTGACAGGTGAAAATGGAAACGTCGCTGCAAGAAGAACAGGGACTTTTGTTCTTACTAAATAAATGCTAACAGGCTAAGAAAAGAAATACATAGATACATAAAACAGCTGTATCTGTTTTAAATGGTGATATCTGCTTTTCTCGTCTTTTTAACTTGGCCTCCAATTCTGCTCCAGAAGTTTGAATAAAGCTCACAGTTATAAAGCATCTGAGGAAGATCCAAAATCGTCTGAGGAAATAGACTGAAGTCTATGAAAGCTCATGCTGTCAACTTCTTTCTTTCCATTAGTCTCAAAGGTGCTACAAGATCTCTCTACATGAGGCTAAAAACGCTTTAGCTATTGCTTTGCCTTTATGGAGAAGAATGGAACGTTGGACTTACCTGAAAGACGTCCCTTTACAGCAGAGAAGGCCCGAGCATCCTGAATTTGGGTGGCTCCGCCCACTTGGCTCCTGGTAGGCAGGTAGGAAACAAAGAGACAAAGGCATGACCGGGGCTCTGGCCCCCCCGCCCTTGCGGGCGGAGCTACCCAGGAACCCCAGTCGGTTTAAAGCCGAGCACACCCTAGAGTTAATGAGATCTAGAGAAACTTGTATCCCGCCCACCCGCGCCAGTAGGCAAAAAGGGGTGGGGAGGATGCTCGGGCCTTCTCTGCTGTAAAGGGACGTCTTTCAGGTAAGTCCAACGTTCCATTTTAACTGAAACAACAATCAATTATTATTCTCTGAATGTGGTGGTG
>NW_024825106.1:0-1617 GCF_019175285.1 Sceloporus undulatus
TTGTCTCTAATCTCTACCAACCTTCTTCACTCCAGTTCAGTGGATCTCATTCTTCATGCACAAAGCTGATAGCTGAATTCCATTTACATTCCCATGTGGCATTGCCAGAAATCAGATCTATGGTGTGATAAATGAAAATGTAAATTTAACAAGGATGGAGACCAGGCTCCTAGCCCCTAGAGTGGCAGAGATGTGTTAGAAAACTGACAAGCTGCAGGGGTCTCCATCAACATCGTCATCATCATTGTCATAATCATAATCATCTTCATACATATTATTTATTATATATTCAATTCATATCTCGCCATTCTCCTGCTAAGAGTCCCAAGGCAGCTTACAAAATTTAAAATAAAATTCTCAGTAAAAATTGACTATTACAAAAGTTTTAAAACAATTAAACATCACTACTTTAAAAAGCACGTAGCAACAGTGTAAAAGACATTTTAAAACACACTTATTTGTAAAATCATTTTTACTGACAAAATTACTGCCGGGCGGCCTCCTCCCGGGGTGTCGGAGGTGCGCACCTGCGCACCGCCCCAGGAGAGCCGGCCACGGACTGGAAAGGGGACTCTGTTTGTCTGGCCTCGGCGTTTTGCGGCAGCCGGAGAGAGGGCTCTTTAAGGGACACCTGGGGGGAAGGCAAGAAGAGGCTCACTGGTGAGAGCGGTGAGCATAAAAGCCGGGAGACCGGACCTTCCTGCCACGCCCCCTTGCATCCTCCCCACCGGACACCCACCGCTGCCAGAGCGTGTTTCTGTGGGCGGCCTCCTCCCGGGGTGTCGGAGGTGCACACCTGCGCACCACCCCGGGAGAGCCGCCCACGGACTGGAAAGGGGACTCTGTTTGTTTGGCCTCGGCGTTTTGCGGCAGCCGGGAGAGGGCTCTTTAAGGGACACCTGGGGGGAAGGCAAGAAGAGGCTCACTGGTGAGAGTGGTGAGCATAAAAGCCGGTAGACCAGACCTTCCTGCTACGCCCCCTTTGCCTCCTCCCCACCAGACCACCGCTGCCAGAGCCGCGTTCTGCTGGGTGGCCTCCTCCCGGGGTGTCGGAGGTGCGCACCTGCGCACCGCCCCGGGAGAGCCGCCCACAGACTGGAAAGGGGACTGTGCAGCGCTACCACCGCGCAGTTGCACAGCTGCGCAGCTTTTATAGGGCTTAGGGAGGCTGTGTGTTAGCCATAGAGCAGAGGATGCCTGAGGTGGCTAACCTCTGCTCTTGCAATTGCTGGAGAAGGGTGGAGGGAGGTTATGGATGCGGGGGATGCATGGGCTGGGGAGGGGGGGATAACATCATTACGAGCGGAGCTCCTTTTGAGGTAGTGTGGGGCAGGAGGAGGTATGGCGGTGGGAGAAGGGACTTGCGTTCCAGGGGAAGGCGAGATCGATGCATCATATCTATCTCCCCTTCCTGTCCCCCTCCCAACCTAAGGGACCTGAGGGTCACTCCAACCGTGCCACAAACCCTGTCGCTGCTCCTGTGCAATGCCAGATCGATTAACAACAAGTCCCACATCCTCCATGATCTGTTGGAGGATCATAACTGCGATCTGGCTTGCATTAACGAGACCTGGCTTGGGCCTGAAGGAGACGCTGTGTGGGCTCAGGCCCTGCCTG
>NW_024825107.1:0-1617 GCF_019175285.1 Sceloporus undulatus
CATGTGACCCAGAGCGATCTGGACGTCCCTGGCTCTCACCCTTCTGTAGGAGATGCAAGGTGTCAGTGATGTCACCAGAGATTGGAAGCGGTCTGCAGGAAGGAAGGCGGAGCATTTTTCGGAATCGAGAATGGCTCCGATGAATTTCACCTGTCTGGACGGAGTGAAGTGGGACTTCTCCTTGTTGATCACCAGTCCGAGAGAGTCCAGCAGCCGGGTGGCGAAAGCAATTGCCTCCTGCAGTTCGTGCTGGGAGTCTGCGACGAACAGCCAGTCGTCTAAGTAAGGGAAGACTCTGTAGCCCTTCCTGTGGAGGTATGCCACCACTGGGGCCATGCACTTTGTGAAGACCCGTGGGGCTGTAGCAAGCCCGAACGGAAGCACATTGTAGTGGTATGTGTCGGAGCCAACGGCGAAGGCGAGGAACCTCTGGTGGGACTCCCGAATTCCGATGTGGAAGTAGGCGTCCTTGAGGTCGACCGTCGCGAACCACTGGTCCTGGCGAAGGAGAGGCAAAATAGAGGCTAAGGTTACCATACGAAATCTGCGATACTGGAGGAAGAGGTTTAAGTCCCTCAAGTCCAGGATTGGTCTAATGCCTCCGTCGGCCTTAGGAACCGTGAAGTACCTGGAGAAAAAGGCCGTATGGAAGGAATCAGGGGATAGTGGGGAAATCGCCCCTTTGTCCATCAAGGTGCGCACTTCGTCGAGAAGGGTGTCCGAGGGTGGGGTGGAAATGAAAGCTCCGGTGGGCGGGAGCTCTTCGAACTCGAGGGTATAGCCCCTACGGATGATGTTTAGCACCCAAGAGTCGGAGGAAATGGAAGCCCATGTGTTGGTAAAGGGCTTAAGGATGTCCAAAAAGCTTCCAGGGGAGGCGAAGTGCGCGGGAAGGTTTCATGCCCTCTTTTTGGACTGGTCAGGGTCTTGTCGTCGGTTCCTCCGGTACCGAGAAGACTGATTTCGGCGGCCCGAGGACGATGGGGATTGAGACGGGTACCTCTGGCGTTGGGACCCCTGTTGCTGGAATTGACGGTCCTGGTAAGAAGACCTGTTAAACTGGCCCTGCTGTTGTTGCCAGGGGCGGAACCTCTTACGGAAGGGAGCCGGGGCGGGGGCAGACATACCATGTTTTCTCGCCGCCGCCTTCAACCTGAACTTTCGGTTCAGCTTGTCATCCGTCTCGGCATGGAAGAGACCCGAGTCGTCCATCGGCATGTCCTCTATGGTGGACCTAACGTTGGTGTTAAGGTCCGAACCCCGTAGCCAAGCGTGTCTTCTTAGGGCGATGGCGGCCGCCATGGCCCTGCCCGAACACTCCACCACGTTCCTGGATGCGGTGATGAGCCACGCGCCAATGGAATGGGCCTCATCCCTAATCTCCGTAAGGGTCCGTTGGGCCTCATCAGGGACGTCGGGCATGATGGGAGAGATGCCCTCCATAAGAGTCTGAATGTAGGCACCCATGCAAGCGGTGTAGTTGGTTGCTTTCACCGCCAGTGCTGCAGCCGCGTATGCCTTCCTGGCCAGGGCATCAACCTTTTTAGCCTCCTTGTCAAACGGCACAGCCGCTTGCCGTTGAGTTGAGGTCTGCTGGGCACCCTCGACAATAGCAGA
>NW_024825108.1:0-600 GCF_019175285.1 Sceloporus undulatus
TTTCGGGTTACGAAAAAACTTTTGGTGCTTTTTCCGGCTTTTTCGCACGGAATCGCGGCTTTTCCCCATTAGCGCCTATGGCAATTCGGCTTACGAAGGCTTTTCGGGTTACGAAAGCGGCCGCGGAACGAATTACTTTCGTAACCCGAGGCACCACTGTATTGTATAAATAGCATTCTAGTGTTCCTCATAATATCTGAAGCTACCCAGGGATGTGGTGGGTAGATTCAGGTGCGCAATTTGTATATGAAAAACCATTTGTAAACTCGTGGAGGATGCAGGTAGCTATGTTAGGTATTGTTATTTGCAGGGTAGGCAACCTTTTTGACCCGGGGGCCGGGTTGCTGTCCCTCAGACAACTGGGGGGCCGAGGCCAAAAAATAAATAATTAAACAATATATATATATATATATACACACACACACACACACACACACACACACACACACACATATACTGGGACAAATGTAGGACAAAATTTTCAAATGGGGGACACTTTTTAAAAGAAAAATGGAAGACATGCGAAAAAATTTGCTGATTTTTTTAAAAATGTTAATATAAATGCATGTTTCTGAGACTTCTATATACAATTGCCCCCCC
>NW_024825108.1:700-1617 GCF_019175285.1 Sceloporus undulatus
TACCCCTGGTTATTTGCAACATCTAGATTCTATTCTTCTGGCAGGTTTGACACTGTTTATCTCCCCATATCTAACTGGTTGTGCAGATGGGGCAAAATCATTCTTCTGAATAACAGCAGACATGTACCCAACACGTTAGGTCATAAAAAGTTCATAGAACAGTTCCTAATTTTCATTATTTCAGTGAAACAACTTTACTAAAATTTATCAGAAGTCCTTATTCTTTATCCTGTTGGCAAAAATGCTGAAATATAGATCAGTGGTGGCGGTGTAAATCCTATGTTGTGGTAGTAATTCAAACTTTCTGATTTGAAGCACTTGTGATAGACAGTAGAGACAAAAGTAATAGTTGAAGTCATGAACCATAGCGTCATAGGAATCGGCCTATTGGATTTATAGTCCCCATTTCATCTTTATGACTTCCTCAGCTACAGTATTACAATGAAATATGAATACAATGCAATGCCCCCATATAGCAGCATGCCCAAACCATTTGGAATGGCAGCTGCAACATCTAGATTCTTTCCTCTTGCAAATTTGACACTACTTTTATCTCCCCATATCTATCTGATTGTGAAGATGGGGGAAATTTTTCTTACTACATGACTGTTCTTCTCATGTGAAAGCGTACTAGCTCTGATCCTTCTGTCCCAATTTGTACTGGTTTGTATGCCTAGAGGGTAAGTATATGTAAAAATTGCTGTCAAACACCTTGGTTTTGAAAGTTTTTTCTTTAAAAAAAGAAAAAGAAACAATATCTGTTTATCTTTGTTTGTGTAAGTAATCCTCTAAAATAGAAAATGTCAGTCAAGCATGTACAGGTTTCACTAGCATGGGTGGGTGGGGTTGAGTGGAGTTCAACAGCTCTATTTAACCTTCTGGGTATATTGTAGGATACATTTTAGAGGAAGGAGATG
>NW_024825109.1:0-441 GCF_019175285.1 Sceloporus undulatus
GGAAGGAAGGAAGGAGGGAGGGAAGAAAGGAACAATGGAAAGAAGGATGGATGGATAAAGGAGGGAGGGAAAGAACGAACGAAGGAAGGAAGGAGGGAAGGAAGGAAGGAAGGGGCTGGACTGAGCTTGTTCCCCCCCAGGAGACCCCCCCCCCAGCCAGAGAGCCCAAAGGTGAAGCCCACATTCAGGAGAGGAAGAAGCCCCCTTTCACAGGGCAGGCTTTCCTCAGTCTTTGCGTTTGCGACCCCCGAAAGGACGCCCAGCCTTCCGTTTCACCAGCCTCTATGACAGGGATTTGTAAGTGGCTGACCAGCTGAACCCAAAGGGTGCGCAGCCATGGTTCCTCTTCTTCTTCCTCCGGGAGAGGAGTGACCAGTGGGGTGTCCAGTGGGGCTCTGTCCTGGGCCCAGTGCTATTCAACATCTTTATCAATGACCTGCA
>NW_024825109.1:541-1076 GCF_019175285.1 Sceloporus undulatus
GAAGGAAGGAAGGAAGGAAGGAAGGAAGGAAGGAAGGAAGGAGAAGCATGAATGGATGGAGGGAAGGAAGGAAGAATGGAAGGAAAGAAGGAAGTGAGAAATGAAGTGATGGCAGGGCAGGAAGGAAGGATAGGTGGATGGAAAAATGAATGGAAGGATGAAGGAAGGAGAAGGTGATTAGGAAGGAACAACGGAAAGGAAGGAAGGAAGGAAGGAAGGAAGGAGAAGCATGGATGGAAGGAGGGAAGGAAGGAAGAATGGATGCACGGCAGGATGGGTGGATGGAAGGAAAGAAGAGAGAGGAAGTGATGGCAGGGCAGGAAAGAAGGATAGGTGGATGGATGGATGGAAGAATGAATGGAAGGATGAAAGAAGGAGAAGGAGATTAGGAAGGAACAATGGAATCAAGGATGGAAGGAAGGAAGGAGGGAGGGAAGAAAGGAACAATGGAAAGAAGGATGGATGGATAAAGGAGGGAGGGAAAGAACGAAAGAAGGAAGGAAGGAGGGAAGGAAGGAAGGAAGGAAGGAAGGAA
>NW_024825109.1:1176-1617 GCF_019175285.1 Sceloporus undulatus
GGAAGGAAGGAAGGAGGGAGGGAAGAAAGGAACAATGGAAAGAAGGATGGATGGATAAAGGAGGGAGGGAAAGAACGAACGAAGGAAGGAAGGAGGGAAGGAAGGAAGGAAGGGGCTGGACTGAGCTTGTTCCCCCCCAGGAGACCCCCCCCCCAGCCAGAGAGCCCAAAGGTGAAGCCCACATTCAGGAGAGGAAGAAGCCCCCTTTCACAGGGCAGGCTTTCCTCAGTCTTTGCGTTTGCGACCCCCGAAAGGACGCCCAGCCTTCCGTTTCACCAGCCTCTATGACAGGGATTTGTAAGTGGCTGACCAGCTGAACCCAAAGGGTGCGCAGCCATGGTTCCTCTTCTTCTTCCTCCGGGAGAGGAGTGACCAGTGGGGTGTCCAGTGGGGCTCTGTCCTGGGCCCAGTGCTATTCAACATCTTTATCAATGACCTGCA
>NW_024825110.1:0-1617 GCF_019175285.1 Sceloporus undulatus
TTTTTTGAAGAACTACAAAATATTATATTAGAACAAAAATACGAAGATATAATTGTACTAGGAGATTATAATGGGGTAATTAATCCTGAATGGGATAGGAACTCTAAAAAACCTATAAAAGATAAACAGGGCAAACTACCAAAATCCTTCTTTAGATTAATGGAAAACGTGTGTTTGGTGGATACTTGGAGATACTTATATGGGAAATCAAAAGAATATACACATAGATCTGAAAGACATAAATCAATGGCTAGAATTGATTTAATATTAGTCACTCAAACCCTATCAAAAATATTGAAAGAAATGGTAATCTTACCAAGATCAATATCAGATCATAACCCCCAAATAGTAAAATTAGAAGACACTAAAAGTGAGAAATCCTTTTTTAGATGGAGACTCAATATTGATCTTTTAAGAAATGAGGAAACAGTCAAAAAAATAAAAACGGTAATACAAAATTATTTTAAAGAAAATGCAGATAAGGGAACTGGAATCGAGACTGTTTGGGACGCGGCAAAAGCGGTAATTAGGGGTTTTTTAATACAACAAAATGCGATAGTAAGAAAAAAGAAAAATCAAGAATTAGATCAATTAAATAAAAAACTTAAGGACAAAGAAAATTTACTAAATAAAAAACCTAAGGACGAAAAACTAATTAAGGAATGTAAATTATTAAGAGATAAAATATCACTGGAATTGACAGAAGAAGTAGGAAGGGAAATGAAAAGGGCAAATCAACAATATTTCGAAAATGCCAACAAACCTGGGAAATGGCTAGCATATAAGTTAAAGAAAAAAAGGAGAAAAAATTGATAACAAGAATAAGGAAAGATAATAAAATAATTACCGAACAAAAGGACATTATAGAACAATTTAGAGATTTTTACACTAAATTATATACGAGACAGCAAAAGGAGGAGATCAGATTAAAAGATTTCATGAAAGAAGGAGAACTATTTAAGATAAATGAGATCCAAAAGGGAAAATTAGAAGCAGAAATTACACAAGAAGAAGTAGAAAAAGCGATAGAGAAAAATAAAAATGGCAAATCTCCTGGGCCAGACGGATTCCCCATAGAATTTTATAAGATCTTTAAGGATGAAATAAAAGAACCATTAAGAATAGTTATGAATAACATCTTAAAAGGGAAGATACCAGAAACGTGGAAAGAATCAGAGATAGTATTGTTACAAAAAGAAGGTAAGGATGTATTAGATGTAGCAAATTATAGACCAATTTCATTACTCAATATTGATTATAAAATTTTTGCAACAATTATAGCCCAAAGACTTAAACAATGTATAGAGGATAAGGTAGATGAGGATCAATGCGGATTTTTGCCAAAAAGATATATGAAAAACAATATGAGATATATATTAAATATTCTGGAATATTATGAAAGACATAATGATAAAAAATTAAGCATGATGTTTGTTGATATGGAAAAAGCATTTGATTTGGTGGATTGGGAAGCGTTATTAGAAATTATAGAAGATATAAATGTTGGACCAAATTTTAGAAAATGGATTTCTCAGATTTATTAAGGCAAAAATTAATATTAATGGAGACCTATCAAAATCGGTTACTATTGAAAAAGGGACAAGGCAGGGATGCCCT
>NW_024825111.1:0-1617 GCF_019175285.1 Sceloporus undulatus
CTGTTTCACCACCGCAACCCCCCCCCCCGGTTGCAAATTTCCCATGATGCAGCACTGCAATTCCCCCCATTTCCTTCCGGTGGTCCTTTCGCTTTCAGGGCAACCGAGGGGGGGGGGAATAGGCAGCCAATGGGAGCAGAGGAAGGCCCAGGTAAAGGGAAGGAGGCCACGCCCCCACAGGAATGGGGAGCCAATGGAAAATCACATTAGTCCCCATAGACTTCGGTTTTATCAATAAAGAACATTCCTAATACAACACCGCCTTCTTGTGGATATTCAGGGCACTGCAGCCTCCTTGGGCTTCTCACCAGCTTCTATTCTGGAGCGCCATCTGGTGGCCACTCTTGGAAATTCACTAATAGCAGTTAATCAAATTAAACAGTATATAAAACAAAAACATGAAACAAGCTATACAAGGAAACTGTTACATGGATTTATAATTGGTTGACTGGCCGAACCCAAAGGATATCCAACATTGGCTCCTTTTCATGCTGGAGAGAAGTGACCAGTGGGGTGTCCAGTGGGGCTCTGTCCAGGGCCCAGTGCAATTCAACATCTTTATCAATGACTTGGATGACAGAATTGCGGGCACACTTATCAAATTTGCAGATGACACCAAATTAGGTGGAGTAGCTTATACCGCAGAATAGACTAGAAAGCTGGGCCAAAGCTAACAAAATGAAAATCAACATGGAGAAATGTAAGGTACTGCATTAAGGGCGGAAAAATGAAATGCACAGATATAGGATGGGGGACACCTGGCTGAATGAAACTACGTGTGAAAGGGATCTAAGAATCAAGTAGACACAAGTTGAACATGAATCAACAGTGTGATGTTGCAGCTAAAAAGGCCAATGCAATTTAAGGCTGCATCAATAGAAGTTTAGTGTCTAGATCGAGGGAATAATAATAATAAATAATAATAATAATAAAAAGTTTATTTCTATCCTGCTTTTCCAACTTTTGATCGAAGCGGCATACAGATTTAGATAAAAAATACATCAAAATAAAACAATTAAAACAGCATTTAAAAACAATCACAATAACAACAGGGCCAGCTGAGTGGGGGAATCCATAAACATTGCAAGGTCGTCAACAGGGGGGTAAAATATAAAATGACATCTGATGGGGGGAAGGCTTGGGAGAAGAAAAAGGTCTTAAGATTCTTCTTAAAAAGATCTAAAGATGTGGTGGAGCGGAGCTCGTCCGGGAGATTGTTCCATATTCTAGGGGCCGAGATAGAAAAGGCCCGTTGCGAGGTCCTCGCATAACATGTAGTTGGGACCTCCAGCAAGTTCTTCCCTGCCAACCTGGGTGTGCGGGAAGGATTATATGGGGATAGGCGGTCCTCCAAGTACCCTGAGCCCAAGCCATTTAAGGCTTTATAGGTTATTACCAACACCTTGTATTGAGCCCGGAAGCAAATAGGCAGCCCATGAAGATCTTTCAAGATAGGTGTTATGTGGTCTGACCTGGAACACCCAGCGACCAGTCTCGCTGCCATATTTTGCACTAACTGTAGCTTCCGGGTTTGGTACAAGGGTTGCCCCATGTAGAGCGCATTGCAGAAATCCAATCGAAAGGTTACCAGAGCATGTACTACAGTTTCAAGGTCCC
>NW_024825112.1:0-1617 GCF_019175285.1 Sceloporus undulatus
TGAATAATGGTGCTGTGCTCCTCAAAAGAAGGGAGATCATCCACATTGTCGCACTGGAGCCGTCCACAGAGGATATTCGGAATATTACATTTCTTATAAACCCCATGTAAAAGGCCACAGTTGCCAAAACGATCACCCCGAGCATTAATTATTCTGAAACAATCATCTGAGGCCACCGTTGCTTTGGAGCCAAAGATCAGTTTGCACTGCCTGTCGTGTGTAGTACAGTTTCCTTGATAACAGTATGCTCCATCAATACACGGAGCCCCATCTTGAACATAAACATCTTCGGGACACCTTTCTGAAGTCCCACTACAATACTCAGGAAGATCACATATACTACTATTTTTTCTGCAAACAGAACAAGCTGGAACATATCGGCAGTTTTTGCAGCATGGTCCAAAAGCACAACTGGACCCTGGACGCAACATACAATTAGACCGACAACATGGATCAGATTTACATTCAGCTGCCGAACCACAGTCACATTGCTCTCCGTTTTCCACAACCTTGTTTCCACAGTAGCTGAATTCATACAATTTTTCAGGACCTGGGGGAATTAACAAGCATTTTGCGTTCCTTTGGTTGAAATAGGCCCATAACTACAATTGCTAAACTTATCAGTGCGGACAATATATTCATACATAATGCAGACAACTCGATCGCAATGACAATAGTCTCCATCATGTCTCATGCCAAGATTATGTCCCAGTTCATGTGCAAAGACAATCGAGATAGATAATAAATTGTCAGTCATATAAGAATCGACAGCATCTGCCCAATAGTTATTACAGATTGTTCCTACAAATCCCAATCCAAGTGATATTCCAAAACTCTTATACTGTATACAAAAAAGTGAGCAGTATCACTATATAGACATTTAAGAAGTGAGGCTCTTTTCCAAAAAGCAAAAGCCTCAAGCGTTGCAATCAAACTGTTACTAATGTTTATGAGGTTTCTTTCTGACCAGATCTCTAGTCCAACTAAGGAAAGTTGAACAGAAAGTGGGTCATAGAATGAATTAGCAGTATGAAAAACATCCAGAACACGCAAAGCAACCACAGTTTCATTTCTGCCAAACTTCATAAATCGTTCATAGTCCACAACAATTGCCACCTTTGCATACCGGATGTGTGTCCACCATGCATTTCCAGAATCCCTTTTGACCACTACTTTTTCTGTGTCCTGCTGCATCAGAGTCTTTTGATGTCTTTCCTCTTCCTCTGTGAGTCCACACCTCATTCGGACAGCACTGTCCTTTTGTTCCAAACGATACACTGCATGATGGAAGGAAGCAGATGCCTCGACAGGTTCAATTTCATAAGTCGTGTTTTCAAACTGAAAGATACCCCTGAGTCCACCTGAGCAAGTACTGAGGGAGACCTGGGAGGAGGGCTGACCCTGTATAAAGCCATGATAGAAACAGTCATCCCTGATGAAAGGGTAGTCTGCTTGGAGTTTCCCCACCTTATTGTATGTGAAGATGGGGAAGTGTTTCGGGACAAACCCTTTCTTCTGCTTCAGATGGACCATGCGGCCCTTCCCCTCAATCTGAAGTAGGTAGCTGATATCCTGAGGGTCTTCCTGAACATATCTGGGTGTCATTTTTCTTGGGAT
>NW_024825113.1:0-286 GCF_019175285.1 Sceloporus undulatus
GGATATAAGATGATGATAATAATAATAATAATAATAATAATAATAATAATAATAATAATAATACTGTACATCTATGGCAGGCTGCTTACAAAGATCTCAGGCAAGAAGACTATGGTCCAATTTGTCAACATCCTTCAAATACTTAAACAGGGCTATTGTATCACCCCTTAACCATCTTAACTGGACCGCATCTCCCTACATAATCCTCCCCGCATTCTTAGAACATTGGATAAGAATCCATTGGAGATAGCAACCTCTAAGTATGTTGCTACTTTGCAAAGAGCAT
>NW_024825113.1:386-1617 GCF_019175285.1 Sceloporus undulatus
GTATGATCCCTGCCTTGCTTGTTGATGCTATTGTTATTGTCTGATGTTGGATATTTTATTGTTTTTAGCTGTTTTTAATTGAATTTTGAGGTAAACACTTTTTGCTTTTACTTAGTCTGTAACCCCGCTTCGATCCACTGGGGGAGGCGGGGAAACATAAATAAATATTATTATTATTATTATTATTATTATGAGTTGATAAGGGCCACCTGCCAACCAAATCCCTTCCAGAGAAGGCTGGGAGAGACTCATGGCTCTTGAGAAGGGTGTGTGTGTGTGTGTGTGTGTGTGTTGTGAGAGAGAGATCCTTTCAGTGGAAGGAAGACCAGCGCTGGTGCTAAAGTACTTTCTACACTCTGGATGCTCTGCAATTAGGCGTGGCAAGGGCTCTGCCCCTGTTTCCTCTATGGCTTGCAGTTTCTTCTCTTTGGGCAGAGATAGGCCTTATGTGGTCCTCCAGATGTTCATGGACTCCAGCTCCCATCAGCTCCTTGGTCACCTTCATGAATAAGTGAGTCCTCCTGGGAATCTCACTCTACCAATATTTGGAGAGTAACAGGATCCCCTTACGGCTGAATCTTGAGGGTAATCCCAGTTAGAGAGGGTTTTTTGTGTTCTGATGGAGAAGGAAGGAGCCATTTGTGGTAGTTCTGTCCCATCAATTTGCCTTCAACCTATGGGACCCTATGAATGAGAGGCCTCAAAAGGACCCTGTTATTAGTGGACCTTCTCGGGTCTTGCAGGCTCAGCATGTTGTCTTGCTTGATGAAGTCAATCCACCTGTATTAGTGTCTCCCTCTTTTCCTTCTGCCTTTGATATTATACATATGATTATTGTCTTTTCCAATGAGTCATGTCCTCTCACTATGCATCCAAAATACACTAGCCTCAATTTAGTCATTATGGTTCCTAGGGAGAATTTAGGCTTGATTTGGTGTCAGGACCATTTATTTGTCTTTTTGGCAATCCATGGAAGATCATATAAATTTGTGCACGTTAACCACCTCCATAGTTTTTTGTGGGTTTTTCAGGCTATGTGGCCATGTTCCAGAAAAGTTTCTTCCTGACGTTTCGCCAGCATCTGTGGCTGGCATCTTCAGAGAATGCAAAACGCATCTGCGAATCCCAATTCGTGGACGACCCCCTCACAGCCGCAGGAGTTTACCACATTCTATGCAGCTGCAGACAAGTCTACATAGGGACCACCAAACACAGTGTGCAAACAAGAATC
>NW_024825114.1:0-1617 GCF_019175285.1 Sceloporus undulatus
GATCCTGGCCCCAGGGACCCCCAGCAACCTATCCCATCATCCCCTGAATGCTCCTGCATCCCGATCCTGGTCCCAGGGGCCCCCAGCGAACTATCCCATCATCCCCTGACTGCTCCTGCATCGCGATCCTGGCCCCAGGGACCACCAGTGACCTATCCCATCATCCCCTGACTGCTCCTGCATCCCGATCCTGGCCCCAGGGACCCCCAGCGACCTATCCCATCATCCCCTGACTGCTCCTAGACCCCAATGAAGGATGACAGCTAAGGAGGGAGCAGGGAAGGAGGATAGCGTCCAGAGCCCCACTGAGCATGCCCAAGGGTGCTAATTCGAATCGTTGAACCCTCAAAGTATGCTCTGGTGTGTTAATACAATGTGCACTCATTCCCCTTTGCTTGAGTCCGCATCACGTGACTTGCTTGGAATCGAACTGACTTCTCTTCCCCTACACTTCGGAAGGACAACAGAAAGGCAATCAGGTGTGGAAAAACATGACGTTTTAACCTCAGTTCGCATTGCTAGAGAGGCGTGACTCTGGTTCTGGTGTGGAAAAACATCACGCTTTGCATTGCTAGAACAAGAGTGACTGCAGATCTGAGCTGCAACCCTCCCCCATGTGAGATAAGGTTGGAGGTTAAGAGCCACTAGGTTCCCTCCATCCTATCATGGCTTGGCTTCTGAGAGAGGGTCTTTAGATTCTCTGCTGTTTGTGCCTGAACTTCTTTGTGGTGTGCTGACAGGGTTAGTATTTGCACACTACATTTCACAGTTCTGTACTGGGGATGAGTAAAAACTGAGCAAAGAGCAAGCAGTGATTCTCACAGATCTGCACAGTTTACCTAGTTCATACCAGTGTCTCCTGGGTGGCATGTGGTCAGCAAGTGACAACGGCTCCAGTGTCAATGCTCCATCTACTCCAGGGCAAGAGATCCCACAATTACTGGGCTGTTATTCAGTCCCCCAACATGGAGACTCCCTGAGGAGAAGGCCAGTAGGGCATCTCAAAAGAGACAGGATTATCCTGCAGTTCCTCCCTTTCTTAATTGATTAACAGTTCAGCAAACATTTGTTACTGTACAAAGTGTGTGAATCAAGTGGCTAATAATTTATGAGGGCCAGACTCCCCTCTGCTGCTCCACAGAGGCCCTTGTGCGGTAAGCAAATAAATATAACTTTTTTCAGAACTGCGTAAGTATTGGTCAAAATCCTCTATTTGGCGACCTATGTGTATCACCTAGTTATGTCTCTGTAGCTACCCTGAACCTCACCTTGTAAGCAGTGCAGTCCCTCCCAACACAGCCATTTTGATGTTGTTGGAGAGGAGGCAGGAATCAGCTGGGACAAATTCAGCTATTTTCCTTTAACTGGACACACTGCAAGGACATCATCTATAGAGAGCTTGTAAGGACCCCTGGAGAGCTCTGCAGATGCCTGTCACAGCATATGTAGCTACTGAAAAATACCTGGATGCATCCAGGCTCATCCTCTTGACAACGTGGAAAAGGCCATGTGGGATAGGATGGGGAAGGCTGTACTGCTTACAAAGTGGGTTTGGAAGGGATTTTTGGTTGTTGCATGGTCAGAACAGAATTCTGATCTCCCCAGTTACTAAAAAAA
>NW_024825115.1:0-1617 GCF_019175285.1 Sceloporus undulatus
AGGATTAGGAAGCTACTAGTACTTCTAGGCTAATGCACTAAAACAGAGCACTCCATGTGGAATAAGGCATTGCTCACTCTTAGACATGTCCTTTCAAAGTAATGCCCCAGCTTATGACCCACGACAGAGTCAAAGGTCATACAATCAATGTACTAAGGTTGAATGAGAGGCCTTCCTCAAACCCTTTTTTTCTAGAAAGCACAGGAGGTATGAAGAGAAAGAGATTTTGAGAGCATTTCCTAGCAATAACAACAACAAAGCATTTGTAGACCTTAAAGATGAACAAATCCATTACATCACAAACTTTTGTAAACTACAATGCAATTCATCAGATGCATAAAGTGTCATCCTGAAGTAAAGGTATATATACTACTTAACAGGGAGGTGCTCACATTTTAGAATACAATTTCTCTGTAGTCTATTGTAAAAAGAAGAAGAATCCATAAGTCTTTGTGGATTCAGATCTAAAACACACTGCAGAAATGATCCAGTTTGAGACCACATTAATTGCCTTGGCTCAGTGCTAGGGATTCCTGAGAACGATAGTTTATTGTGGCACCAGAGCTATCTCTGACAGAGAAAGCTCAACAACAGCACCCAGAATTCCCTGCATTGACCCAGGGCAGTTAAAGCAATCTCATACTGGATTATTTCTGCAGTGTGTTTTGAATCTTAGAGAGCCTGTTTTATCCAGTGCAGGTGATGGTGTGGACTTCAGTCCCAAAAGCTAGGTGAAATAAATCTATTAACTTTCAAAGTGTCACAAGGCTCTGTGGGGCTATATTTGGTTTATGTCTGTATATATTTGTGTGTTGAAGAGAAATATATACATACACACATTAGAAAATTTATCCTCTTGTATGTGTTGATATTGATGATTTACCTTATTATTTGAATGAAACAATGGTTTCACTGGTAGCATCTATAATCCTGTTTTTAAAAATCACACCAGATTCCATTCAAAATAAACCAAAACCAACACTTTAAAAAAGCTAGTGTTTGTACTTTGTTTGTACCCAAATTTGTACAAAAATATTCATGACATCAACATATGTCTAAATATCAAGCCTGGTCAAAGTCAGTTCTCCAAGCCACTGTATTTTATATTTCTATGTATGGCTAGGAAAGCTGGACAGTGAAAAGAGATGCCAGGAAGAGAATCAACTTGTTTTAAACTTGGAGCTGAGCAAAATTATAGGGATACTGTGGAATACCAAAATAAACAATAAACGAGTCCTAGAACCAATCCACTCTGAACTCCTTAGTAGCTAAAATAACCAGACTGAGGCTATCTTAGGCGCGGTACAGACCACCCAAAAAAGGTGGCCTCTCGGAGCCTTTTTTGCCGCTGGAGGGAAGCCGCAGCCACCAAACTATGCAGCTTCCTGCCAGCGGAAAAAGAACCCATGAAAAGCAGGTTGTTTTTAAACAGCAGCGGCAGAGTAACCAGTGCACCAAGAGCCATATGGCAGCGTGCAGATGCCATGCGGCGCTTGCGTATACAGGGAGATGCCATTTTTAAGTCCTCATCATGTGATAGGGTTGAGGGGCTTGTTGGCAGAGCACTCCAAGGCAACCCTAGCACATGATGAGGACGTCGCAAAGGATATCATGAGA
>NW_024825116.1:0-1617 GCF_019175285.1 Sceloporus undulatus
CCCCCCCGCCTTCTGACGCTCTAGCCCCCAGCCAGCCTCCCTCGTCGTCGCGCTCACTTCCGGGAGGAAACCCCCGCTCACACTCCCTGCAGCGCCACCTCTCGGGCGGGAGGACCAAGAGTCCGAAAGGGAGAGCCTTGTTTGGCCAAGAAAAGGGTGGAGATGAGGAGGAGTTTATCACTTCCTCCTCCTCCTGCTTATTATTATTAGTCCATTATTGTTATTATTATTATTAGATTATGGAGTTTATCACACTGTTGCAGAAGTGCCTCTAAGACAAGAGTAGAAAATACTTGGGCCTCTAATTTTGGTCTTCAGCTCCCAGAAGTCCCCAGTCGACTGCAGGATCTGTAGTCTGTAACGTTGGAAGGCACCGAGGTTTCCAACCCTGGGAAAGGCATCACCTCCATACAGGTGATTACTTACCTGAACCTCCAGTTGACATCTCCCAGTAGTTTTACATAGAAATGAAGAAGCCATAGACAGATATTGTCTCTCTGTGTGTGTTGTGCGTCTTCAAATCATTTCCGACCCTAAGGCAAACTTATCATGGGGTTTTCTTGGCCAGATGCGTTCAGAGGAGGTTCGCCATTATCTTCTCTGAGGCTGAGAGCATATGATTTCCCCAAACTGACCCAAAGACCTAGTCCAGCTCTCAAACCACTACACCATGTTGGCTTACTCTCCATATCTGCTAAGTATTAATATTACTTGGAGGACAATCAACCAAAATGACCTCCTGAGTAGAATAGGCAGGCCTTTAGAATTAGCCCACCTGGGAAGGATTTGATTTGTTCTTACTATCAAGTTCTTATTGAACTAACACTGCTGAAATAATCTAAGGCAGCGTTATCAGCAAAGTGCCAATGGATCTGTGCCCAGTGCGCTCATAAGCAATGCACACACAGGTTAGGAAGATAAAAACAAAACATTCATTCTCGGTGCAGAAAGGAGTGTTTGGAAATGCTATGTAAAACAAACATTTTGCAACAACCTTTTAGGCCTTGCTGCCAACACATAATAATTCAATTGGTTTCCAGCTCTAACTTACCACCTAGCACTTGCTGGTTGGTTACACTTTGCTCGCTGCTTGCTTATGCGGTCACACTAGTTTCTTGCATTCACTACTTGAACCTTCTCAGGCGTCGCCAGTTTGGTCCCTCCCAATCCAGATTATGATTGCATTCACACTGCACAAATAATCCAGGTTAGTACCCTTTAACTGTTCAGTGATATGGAATCCTTGGAACTGTAGTTTGTTGTGACACCAGAGCTCTTTGACAGAGATGGTTAAATATCCCACAAAACTACAAACCCAAAATCCCATAGCATTGAGCCATGGCAGTTAAAGTGGTCTCAACCTGGATTATTTCTGCAGTGCTGATGTAGAGGGCAGAAACCCCTTTTTGGGTTTCTTTTTGTAAAAACTTATACCTTCAACCACAACATTTAAGGACAGTACATGTGACTGTAATGATAAAAAGGTGACATCACCAGCAACAGTCAACATATAGTTGTCCCTCCACATTTGTGGCTTTGAATTTTGTGGATGTGATCATTTGCTGTTTTGACTGGCAAATGTAATATCGGAGCCATTGGCAATAATCTTTGAAAACT
>NW_024825117.1:0-1617 GCF_019175285.1 Sceloporus undulatus
GTCGGGGAAAGATTCAGCCAACTCTGGGTCGACCCCAACACCGCGTCCCACGGAATGCGTCCTTGAGCACAACCTCAAGGCACGTCCATTCGATCTGCCTAGCAACCGGAAGCTCGATTCTCCTACTTACTTTATCTAGAATAGACACCCCTTTCTAACCCTTGTACGCCCCTTCCTAACCCTAGTACACAGAGAGTGCGTAACGCGCCCAAATTAATTTAATCTCACATAGGGAGGGGTGAACGTGGGGCTAAATCTTGGGGTAACACCTTCCTCTCTTAATGCTGAAATTCAGTCTTGTCTGTCATTGTCCTTGTTTACAGAAGAACTTGTCAGTCATGAGAGAGTCCACACAAGAAAGAAGTCACATAAATGCAAGCACTGTTGGAAACATTTTGATTACAAGTCATTGCTTGTCAAGCATCAGGAGAGAAGCCATACAAATGCCAGCATTGTGGGAAATGTTTTTCTCAGAAGTCAGACCTAGTGACACATCAGAAAGTCCACACAGGAGAGAAGCCATACCAATGCCAGCATTGTGGGAAATGTTTTTCTACGAAGTCATACCTAATAACACATCAGAGAGTCCACAACAGAGAGAAGCCATACAAATGCCAGCATTGTGGGAAAGGTTTTTCTTCAAAGTCATACCTAGTGTTACATCGGAGAGTTCACACGGGAGAGAAGCCACACAAATGCCAGCATTGTGGGAAAGGTTTTTCTTAGAAGTCAAACCTAGTAAGACATCAGAAAGGCCACACAGGAAAGAAGCCACAAAAATCCAAGAAATGAACGGACATTATTTTTGTGAAGAAGGAATACAAAGAATATATTTTTATTCCTATTGTGATAAGAAAATGCCCTTGTGATTTGTGTGTTAGGTTTGTCTCTCCATATGTCTTTAGATTTTAAAGTTATATTTTCTTAATTTTAGCTTTCAATTGCTATTAGTGTAGATCATTGCTTTAGTTTATAAATTTGACTGGGGATTATGGGTTGTGGAAAAGGTTAGCTAGATAGAGGGTGGGATTGTTGCAGCTGGCTAGAATAGTTATTTGATTGATAGCCTTTGGATTGTGTGGGATGTTAGCTGAAGAAAGTTGGGGGGAAGGTATTAACAGAAAGGGGACTAGTTTCTGGGAATGACAAAGGTAGCCTTGTTACCTGTGGGCCATTGACTGTGGGAATTGGAGGTGGGGGCTAGGTTTTGAAGTTGGTGGTTTTAGATTTTGGGGTTTTAATGTATTATTTGGCTTGGGGTGGGCAGTTCTGATTTAAATGCTGACTTTCTGACTCTGGCCTGATTTAAATGGGCCTTTGCACAGCCCCCATCATGTTCTAGGGGTTGACCGAGAACATAGCGTCCATACTGGCCTCACTCCTAGCATGTGATGGGGGCATCAAAATGACAGCACCCTGTACACACGGACGCTGCCATTTTGACGCGACGGACGCGTAGCGTATGCACGTCCCAGCTCCTTTGTGACACCGCAAGTGTGCCATTGGTGCCTTGCGGCATCACAAAGGCGCCACAAGAAGAACCTGCTTTTTGTGGGTTCTCTTTGTTCCGCGATAGAGCCTCGCAGTTTGTTCAGTTTGGCTCCCTTGCGGAGCAAA
>NW_024825118.1:0-1617 GCF_019175285.1 Sceloporus undulatus
GTGAATAGTCAAATCCTCAAAAGTCAAAACTGCAAATGTGGAGGGCCGACTGTACAACAGTTTGGACAGTCTTTACTTTAGTGTTCAGTGTTTTATATATGATCTTGTCTAGTTCTTTCATGTGAAAGCCAATGTGGTCTAGGTTTGAGCGTTGAATGCAACTCTGGAGACCAGGGTTCAATTCCCCATTCGAGCATTAAAACCTTCTGAGTGACTTTGAGCAAGTCACACACTCTCAGCCTCAGAGGATGGCAATGGCAAACCTACTCTGAACTTGCCAAGAAAACCCTATAATAGGTTCGCCTTAGGATCTCTGTAAATCAAAAATGACTTGGAGACACACAACAACATTGAAGTTCTCTCATAGCTGCCCCTCCCAGTCTAGTCTTCGATTTGACTGTCAAGCAACGGTAAAATTACATGAAAACAACAGCAATAAGAATCGGGTTTTGTGGATTTTTCGGGTGATGTGGCCATGTTCTAGAAGAGTTTCTCTTCTAGAACATGGCCACATAGTCCAAAAAACCCACAAAAAACTATGGATGTCAGCCATGAAAGCCTTCAACTTCACAGCAATAAGATTGGTGTTTATCACACTGAGGTTTTTGCAGCTCAGATCCAGGGTGACTCCTGGTTCAGCTATGCGAATTCACGTTATAACATGAATGTTTTATCACACCTGGTTGCCCTTCCATTCCCCTTCCGAATCAAGGGGGAATCGAATCCAAGACAAGTCACGTGATGTGGATGCATGCAAAGCTGAGTGAGTGCAAATTGTATTACCACACCGGTGCGTACCATGCGGATTCAATTATTCGAATTGGCACCCTTGCGCATGCTCAGTGGGGGTCTGAATGCATTGTGACTGTGTACGTTTCCAGAGTGAAAAGGGGCACAAGTTCTTGTTCCTTGTTTCGCGTAATTGAGTGATTGCATGAATATTTGCCTCATGAATATTTCTGTGTCTTCTTCATCCCCCTTTTTTATTTTCCCTTCCATTTCAGCAATTTCAACGCTCAGATAGATAGAAAGATAGATACATCTATATATTCACATTCACACACATACACACATATATATATTCCCAAAAAATGAGTTGCCCTGAAAGTTGCCCTGAAAGTGAAAGGACCACCGAAAGTAAATCGGGAGAAATTGCAGCACTGCATCATGGGAAATTTGCAACCCGGGGGGTTTGTGGTGCTGTACCAGAGCAGAAGCAAAGTTGCATTCCACACCAGACCAATTCGGAGTGAAGTTGAAGTGAGCTTGAAAGCGAATTCTGTGAATTCACTTTTTTCTGAATTCACCAAAATGAGGAGTCACTTTGGATTCACTGCAGAAGCGCCACAGAAAGAGCTCCCATAGAAAGGAATTGCGTCTGATAAAACATTCATGTTATAATGTGAATTCACATTGTTGTACCCGCAGTCACGTCGGATCTGAGCTGCAAAAAGCTGCAAAAACCTCCATGTGATAAGGCTCAATGTTTCTTTCTTTCTTTCTTTCTTTCTTTTTTCTTTTATATTCAGTTTTCCCCCCCCCCCCAAAGTTTTCAGGCACCTTACAAACAGAGAAAGCCATAAAAACACAGCAGTACAGTCAAAACAATGGCATATA
>NW_024825119.1:0-1617 GCF_019175285.1 Sceloporus undulatus
CACCGCGGGGCTCCGCGTCATCCAAGAAAAGGAAAGCATCCGATTCCACATCGGAGGCTACGGCTTCCAAGAAGGCAAAGCACGTCAAGGAGCACCCTCGCAAGGAGCCTGAGGTGGCTAAGGAGGTGGATCGTCCGGTTCGCCCTCGCATCCGACCGGATTCCCCGAGGCGGGACACCCTGACGGTTGCGTCCGATAGACCTTCTCCCAGGGAGGCTCAGCAAACTTTGTCGACCCCGGGACCGTCGGCGACAACGACCGTTCCCTTTCTCCTCTCAAATGAGGAAGACTCCCGGGACAGGCTCTCAAGATCTCCTTCTCGGGGTCTACCCTTGCGGTCTCCATCCCCAGCGCTTCGTTCTCCAGCGTGGAGTGAGCGACCCCCCAGGTCTCCATCGCCAGCCCCCCTGTCTCCTCTAATGGTGCCTGCCGATGATGGCCTGTTCTACGACTCCGAGGCAGACCAGTTCTACCTAAAGGTGTCCAGGGATGTCGCGATGTCCAGAGTGCGTTCAGGTGATCGCCCCCGTGATCGTCCCCGAGAGGTTTCGCAGACGGAGAAACGCCATCAGGACCCTGTCCCCGCTTCCAGAGCTGCTTTGCTTCAGCCGTCACCGCGACCAGCCAGGCAGAATATCGTTGTTCAGCTGGACTCCTCCGATTCCGAGGCCGACGCTTCGGTCGGGACAGAAGACCCTTCAGATGTTGAAGACCTCCCGCGCCAGTCGCCGCAGGATCTTCACTACCCGGAGGCGGCCTCCCCATCGGATGATGTTCGTTCCTTCGCGGAACACATTATCAAGATGTCCAGGGCCCTGGACATTGATCTCATGAACCCGGAGGCGGATGCAGCAGACCCAGTCGAACGTCGGGTCCATGGCCGGGTTCCAACACCCCCGTGTGTTCCGTTTCTTCCATCTTTGGAAACGATCCTTAAGCGTTCTTGGGACTCTCCTTCTTCACCTCTTGGGCCTCCGCGGAAGATCGAGTCGCTGTACAAGGTTGCGGCCCCCAATGCTCCGTGGCTCATATCCCATCTGCGCCAGAATTCAGCGATAGTGGAAGGTGCCCAGCAGACCTCCACCCAACGCCAAAACACCTCCCCGGTGGATAAGGAAGCCAGGAAGATAGACGCCCTGGCCAAGAAGGCATATGCGGCAGCGGCACTGGCGGCGAAGGCCACTAGTTACACGGCTTGCATGGGAGCGTATGTCCAGACTCTGATGGAGGGCATCTCCCCGATAGTCCCGGACGTTCCCGACGAGGTACAGAGGACCTTGACAGAGATCAGGGATGAGACCCACTCGATTGGCAGCTGGCTGATCACTGCGGCTAGGAATGTCACGGAATGTGTTGGAAGGGCTATGTCGGCCTCCATCGCGTTGAGAAGACACGCCTGGCTCCGCGGCTCGGACCTCAATCAGAGCGTGACGTCTACGATCGAGGACATGCCCATCGACGGCTCTGGTTTGTTCCACGCCGACACGGACGAACGGCTCAACAAAAAGTTCCACATGAAGGCGGCCGCTCGCAAGCATGGCATGTCCACTCCGGGCCCTTCTTCCTTCCGCAAGCGTCTTCGTCCCTGGCAACACCACCAAGGTCAGTTCCAGAGGT
>NW_024825120.1:0-1616 GCF_019175285.1 Sceloporus undulatus
CATATAACACCAGTCCTTAAAGACTTACATTGGCTGCCTATTCGCTTCCGGGCGCAATACAAGGTGTTGGTAATTACCTATAAAGCCCTAAATGGCTTGGGCCCAGGGTACCTGGAGGACCGCCTCTCTCCGTACAATCCGCCCCGCGCACTTCGATCTTCAGGGCAGCTATTATTAAGTGTTCCAGAGGCAAAATATAATTCCACCTCTAGGAGGGCTTTTTCCATCTCAGCCCCCAACCTCTGGAACGCGCTGCCCTTCGAGCTCCGCTCAGCCACCTCCCTAGCCCAATTCAAGAAGGGGTTAAAAACCCATTTATTTGAACAAGCTTACCCTGACCAGTAACTCTCCCCCCCCCCGTCAGCCTTGTCAGCATTGTTTTGCCGATATGTCATTTTTATTATTTTTATTGAACTGCTTTTAATGTATTTTATTGGATTTCTGTAATGTATTGTTTTTCTTGTTGTTCACCGCCCTGATTTTTAGAAGGGCGGTATATAAATAAAAATTTTATTTATTTTATTATATTACTCTCCTCCAAAACTGTAACTTTTACAATGGAGGTTAAACACCTCTCTCTTTCTTCCTTTTTTTAAAAAGCCTTTGTTACAAATATTTTCCATATTGTTTCACAATCATTTATCTTCATAATTCCTTTATTACCTTAATTCCACAAGTTATTTTATTATTAATTACTATTTGCCATATCTCTTTATACCTATCTTGTATTTGCATTGTATTTCTGGGTCCACCTGAAGTTGGGCCATTGATGGAGACTGTTCCTGGTTTAAAAGTGTTGAAGGGAGGATTATTTAGGTGGTGGGCGGATGTTATCCAGGACACTGATAGCATGATGTAATATGAAGGTATATTTCCTACCCAGGTATTAATCTTGCCCTCAGAGGAAAGGTAACCAACCCTCCCTCCTGGCTTGAACTTTCATCATTCTCAAGGATGACAACTCTCAAAATCATCAATGGTAAAGATATCGTAGTTGGATTTATTGGGGGTGGGTGAGCTATGCTTTTCTTATTTTTTTGTGTCCCCTGTCCCTTCATTATGTGTACTTATATATCAATGTAAAATTGTAAAATCTTGGAAGATGGTGTACCTTTTTGGTTTTCAATGCCCATAAATCAAATGTTGTTCCTTTACATGCACATAGGGTTGCCATAAGTCAGCACCTCCAAACCGGGACAAATGTAGGACAACATTTTCAAATGTAGGACACATTTTTTAAAAATTGCATGTTTCTTAGGCATGATCAAAATGGAGGTCATTTTGGCATTATTTCTAGACAGATGGCAGAAATGTACTTCCCTTTCTGGCCAAACACCCCCCACCCCGCCATTCCAAAACACACACAGCAGCACATTTGAGCATTTCACATGGCTTTACCTAACATGGCCTCTTGCATATTTCAGAGGTTTATTCCATAACCAAACCCCTTGGGTTTAACACTTAGCATGGTTTAACATGGCTATGCATATTGAACATGTCAAGGTGGTTTCACAGTTCTTGCACCAAGTGTACTTCTCAGAAGTGTGTACTTGGTCAAGGGACTTTGGATTTTCTTCACTGCACATGAGTTTGTAAAAATCACAGCAATTTACATT
>NW_024825121.1:0-1616 GCF_019175285.1 Sceloporus undulatus
GGGGGCATTCGATCTATCCCTGAAGGGGAAAAGATCGCCCTTGACTCCAAGGGGAGTAGGGGGTTTGCACCGTCACCAGAGACTGGTTCCAGATTCGGAATTGTTGAGGGGGCTTCCAAGGTGGCCTTAGATTGTTCCTGGGATCCAGGGACTACAAAAGCTCAATCAAGTCAGAACCGTCAAAAAGAGACTTTAACAGCAGCTTCATCCAGTGCCTTTGAGCTGGTTGGGCAAAAGGTTATGTTCTGCAAAAAGACTAGAATTAAGTGGCAAGCCAAAAAGATGCCAGAGCAGCGTCAGCCAGTCCTCGCCCAGATGGAGGACAAAGCCACAAACCCGGGTGGAGCTTCTATCAAGCCTCGAGAAGTTTGGTCTTGTTTGCCAACTGATGGGCCAGATACTTTTGCTTCCAGGGGGAGAAGAGCTCTTAAATTGCCTCCAACTTTGTTGCAGCAGCTGGCTGAGGAAAACAAGCTCAAGCGGCAAGCCGCTTGGCTGAATTATGGTCTCTCGGGGGGAGGGAAAGCCCAACAGGGCCCAACTAAGTTGAATGCTTTCAATGTTTGCTCACTTGAACGCAGAGATTTGGAGATTGGCAAGAAGAGATTGATGAGACGTAAGAATCCGGAGGTTCCACGTTGCAAAGACATTTTTGTTGGTGTTGGACATTGGGTTAACAATGCTTCGGACTTTGGGTGATTTGGATTATGGGATTTATATGCTGGTTTTGATATTATTGGCATTGGGTTTGATCCTATTTGCCTGCATTTCAAATGCTGTATGGATATTCTTATTTGGTTTCATGATGTATAAAGTTAAGTTCTGTTTTCTTTAATACTGCTGTTAGGTATTATTCATGCATAACTTTATAACAGTTTTGGGGTTTTATCTTGTCTTTGAGACACATGTATTTTATGGTATGCTACTATAACTGATTGGTGCTTATTTTCTTGGATTTTTCCTTTGTCTTATTTGCTTAGACTAATAAGGTTCTTATAGTACTAGTTATTATAGCCACATTGTGCTTTTATTTTACTTTATGGAGGTTGATATATTATAGTTTAGATTCTGGATTGTATAAGTTACTTATTTTTATTTGATACTTCAGTTTTGGAACTTTATATGTTTTGCTGGTTATTACAATTTGCATTTATTGTTGATATTTTACTGTTCATCTTTACTATGGGGTGTATGTATCTTCAGGGGGGCAGACTGTCAGAACTCCCCTGCATTCATATATTCATTTGTCATTTATATATTCATTTGGGGGTTCTGTCAGAGGGATTATTAGTTTAGGGTTTGTTTAGATATTATTTGATTAAGTACATAATGGATTTGATATATATTGGTTAGTTAGAATGTACTAGAAGGTGATAGATAGATGGCTAGCTTCTGTGCTTGTTTATTAGGATTGGAATGTTACAATGTTAGGGAGTTACCCAGCCAGGCCGAGACGGCCCTTGTGTTGGGAGGTGTAACACCTTAAGAGTTAATGCTACTACCTATAGACTGTTATAGTAATATGTTCCTGATATTAATATATGTTGTTGTTATGCTTTATATGCTACCATGTATGTTGGGTTGTGGGATGATGGGATATATAACCATTCTTACAT
>NW_024825122.1:0-462 GCF_019175285.1 Sceloporus undulatus
TTCGGGTTACGAAAAAACGCCGGCGCTGTTTTAAATGGAGCCGCGGCAGAGCCGCGGCTTTTTTCCCCATTAGCGCCTATGGCAATTCGGGTTACGAAGGTTTTTCGGGTTACGAAATTAGCCGCGGAACGAATTAATTTCGTAACCCGAGGGAGCACTGTATTTGACAGTATCCTTTAAATGTGTGGTGATCATATCCATCTCTACTGTAAGACGAATGAGTGAGCTCCGACTTAAACCCAGAGCTGAAGAACCGAAGAACCAAAGAATTGTGCTTTAAACATAGCTAAAGGACCAAACAAGATGGTTCCGCACAAAGCACTGATGTGACGAAGGTATTTGGCAACCGAGGTGAGGAAATTCAATAAATGCTACTGGAGAAATAGTATGAATGTTACAATTTGAAATTGAAGAATTAAGTCAAATGATAATGCAGCAGAGATTAGCCTTAGATTATTTGTT
>NW_024825122.1:562-1148 GCF_019175285.1 Sceloporus undulatus
TTTGTAAAATGATATTGAAGGAGATAAAGGAATAGAAGGGAATTGGTCTCTTTTAGGATGGCTAAGTGATTTGTGGCCATCTGCTGTATGGGAAAAAGGAAATCCTTATGGTAAGAGCTATGGTGGTGGTTATGATTTGTGTGATAACCTGTTGTTTTCCAATTCTAATTCATATGTGTCAACTTAGTATCGTTTCAGTAATACCTAAGAAGAAAGAAGATGAATTTGAATTATGAACCATGATTATGTGTGTTATTTTTTTCTTTCCTTTTCTCACATATACCTTATAGTATTATCACACATACCTCATCATTACATTTAACCAATTTCTGTAACCAGCTTATGCAACCTTTTATAGCAATAACTTTGTGACAATCAATTTTGAATTAATTGATTATCAAGAGGGGGTGTATGTAAGACGAATGCGTGAGTTCTGACTTAAACCCAGAGCTGAAGAACCGAAGAACCAAGGGATTGTGCTTTAAACATAGCTAAAGGACCAAACAAGATGGTTCCGCGCAGAGCATTGATGTGACGAAAGTATTTGGCAACCGAGGCGAGGAAAGTCCGAAAACTTGGAAGCTGA
>NW_024825122.1:1248-1616 GCF_019175285.1 Sceloporus undulatus
GCACAGAGCATTGATGTGACGAAAGTATTTGGCAACCGAGGCGAGGAAAGTCCGAAAACTTGGAAGCTGAAGCGGGGTGCCGTCCAGGTGTGACGAACTATGACCGGGAAGAACTTTACCTCCTGAGTCGCCATGATGAGGAACTGACAGGACAATGAAGGGCTTTGAACAGAACGAGTTGCTTTGAACACAGACTGATCTGAACAACCTGTCTGTCCTCCCAAAAGGGGAAGTTGAGTAATGGGCTGCAATATTGCAAGACTTCAGCAGCCAAAAGCCAGAGAGAAGAAAAAGTATAAAGATCCTGGACTTTCATCTCCATTTTGTTGGCACCAACCGCGGCAACGGTGTCATCCCCAGCCTTCGAG
>NW_024825123.1:0-1616 GCF_019175285.1 Sceloporus undulatus
AATTAAAAAATTGATAATCCTTCTCTCTTATTAAAAGACCACCGCGGACAAAGGGGTGAGGGAAGCAAAGATGGCGACGCAGACGACGAATGGGGACAGAAAGGGCAACTCCCCCGAGCCAGCCCATCGTGCTCTGCTGCTCCCATCCAGTTAACCCGATTTCAGAGGCTGATCATTCCTATTTAAATACTCTGATTCTTGTCCCGAATCAAGGGAAAATTGTAGGTTCGACCCTTCTATTTTTTTTAACCCGGTATATAAACCCTTAACACGGATTAAATAAAAACCCGGGTTAAGATTCGGATCTTAGCGGGAACGATTGCGGGTTAATCTAGAACTGTTCTAGAGTTAATTCGGTTTCTAATAGGAACGCTATACCTTGAATTCGATTTGTAACCCAGAGTTTAAGCCAGTGAGAATGCCCCCAAGGATTTGAGCTGGTTCTCAGAAGTTCACTCAATCCAGTCCTTAAAACCTGTCAGGTTAGTGGCTGCCTCCCAATCCCCAAGGCCCTTCTCCTGGCCCTTCCCAGAGGTCCCTTCCTCTCCGCACAGAGCTAGGCAAGCCTGGCTTTGCTCCTGCCTTCCCCTCCTGGCTCCCAGAGGCCTGATCCCCTTCCCTTTCTCCCTCTGCTCTCCAACCTTCTCACTTGCCCAACGGCACTGCTTTACCATTTCACCTCCAACATCTCTTCCCTACCTTTCTATTTTTCACATTCCTTCCATCTCTCTATCACAGACAGAAACACATCCACAGTGTGTGTGATGCATAAAAGGGACACTCTGAAGCCCATTTGTTGAGAAAGGCAGGATTATCAATATACAAATAACTCATTGGGAAAGGCAGAGCAAGGGGGATTGGGACCTGGACTTCAATTTTGGTGAGGGTCAAGTGCCAGAGAGCAGCCTTAAAACAGCCTTAAGACATCTCTAAGACAGGGATGGACTACTGTTGTTGATGGGGTGTGTGGTCACATTGCCCCCCAGGGGATCTCAGGAGCACCCCCACATGGTATTCCATGGAGGGGGGGAGACAAATAATATTTTGCCCCTCAATATCCAACAGCATGCCTTTTGCCCCTGTTCTCTGAGACATTGCAGGGCCAAGGGAGCCATTTTACACAAGCCTCTCTACAGTCTCAAAACACTGGAGAAGGGGCCAAAAAAGGCAGCAAACTTGGTCATGGATGGGCTGAGGAGCATTTGGAGCCAAAAACATTTTTCTCCATGGTTCCTTCCCTCAAAATCCTAGAATTTACAGTTTAGGATAGGATATTGAGAATCCTTAGATAGTGGAAAGCAATAGTACCTCACTAAACTACAAATTCCAAGATTTCACAGAAAGTTGCTATGACAGTTAAACTATGTGTGAAAGGGATCTAGGAGCCCTGGTAGACCACAACTCGAACCGGGATCAGCAGTGTGATGCAGCAACTAAAAAGGCCAATGTGATCCTAGGCGACATCAATGCGAGTATAGTGTTATGGCAGGGGGTTGGATTGGATGGCCCTTCTAGGTTCTTTCAACTCTATGATTCTATGTTATAGATGAAGGTAAGTAATAGTGCAACTCAGGCCCCCACTTGGAATACTGTGTCCACATCTGGTCACCACAATT
>NW_024825124.1:0-1369 GCF_019175285.1 Sceloporus undulatus
GATCTGAGCAACTTTATCTGCAAAATGCTGTTCAAATTCTTCACAGCGAGCCTCCGAGCGGTCTGTATCCTCTACCTGAGGGTGAGGGTGTAAAAGGCCCCTGACCACTCTGAACAGCTCTGCTGGCCGGCTCCTTGCAGATGCAATGCTAGCAGCAAAAAATGATTTCTTTGCTGCCCGCATTGCCACAGAGTAGGTTTTCAAATAGGCCCTAGCCCGTGTTCGATCACATTCACTCCGAGTCTTCCGCTAATGTTGCTCTAGTCTCCGTCTCATTTGCTTCATCACCATCAACTCCCTGGAGAACCAGGGGGCTGGTTTGGCTCCAATCCGTGAGAGGGGACACTCAGGAATTATTGTGTCCACTGCCCTGGCCACTTCCCCATTCGAAAGGTTGGCCAGGGCTTCAACAGAATCGCCTGCCAAGGTGACAGGAAACTCCCCAAGAGCCCTCAGGAATCCATCTGGATCCATCAGCCTCCTGGGGCAAACCATCCTAATTGGTCCCCCTCCCCTGCAGAGGTTCTGAGTTCCAGTAAGTCTAAACCTGACCAAATAATGATCTGTCCATGACAATGGAACTGTGGAGAGTTCTTTCACACCAAAATCATCATCATCCCACCCGGTACAGAAAACAAGGTCCAGAGTGTGTCCAGCAGCATGAGTAGGCTCAGATACCACTTGGGAGAGACCCATGGTTGTCATGGAGGCCATGAAGTCCTGAGCCACTCCTGAAAGGGCAGTCTCAGCATGGATGTTGAAGTCCCCCCAGTACTAATAGACGTGGAGACTCCAACACCAACCCCGAGACCATCCTGGTTAGCTCAGGAAGGGAGACTGTTGTGCAGCGGGGTGGGCGGTACACCAACAGAATCCCTATTCTGTCCCAGCCACACACCTTTAAATAAACACACTCAAAATCTGTAGACTGTGTGAGGGGGCATCTGGTCAGGGGGATGGTCACGATAGACTACTGCAACTCCACTTCCCTGTCCCCCAGGCCTCGCCTGCTGCTGCACAGAGAAACCTGGTGGGCAAAGCTGAGAGAGATTAACTCCTCCAGTCTCATCCAACCAGGGTTCGGTTATACATGCCAGGTCAGCTTCTTCTTCCAGGATCAGGTCCTGAATGGCAGTTGTTTTACCATTCACTGATCTGGTATTCAGCAGCAGCAGCTTCAACCCAGGAAGACTGTTACTGAGGCTATTCATACTATTTGGATGGGGAGACAGCTTGGGGACCACAAGTAGGGCTGCCATAATTGTCCACTTTTACCAGGGACAAAATGTAGGACAAATTCAAGACCAAACTGTAGGGCAACTGCAGGACAAAACTCAGCTCAAAATGTAGGACATTTAAGGTCCACCAT
>NW_024825124.1:1469-1616 GCF_019175285.1 Sceloporus undulatus
AACCCAGGAAGACTGTTACTGAGGCTATTCATACTATTTGGATGGGGAGACAGCTTGGGGACCACAAGTACCCTCTTGAGCTCCCCTCTTCCTTGGTGTTTTAATTGTCTCCTCCCTCCATATCTCCCTCTGCCTTGAATGACTCCA
>NW_024825125.1:0-1616 GCF_019175285.1 Sceloporus undulatus
AAAATCAGGCAAGAAATGAGAGAATTACGACAGGAAATGAAGGGAGACCTAAGGGAATCTAACCAGGAAATCAGAGGAGAAATTAAGGAAATGAGAGAAGAGATAAGGAAAGATTTTAAAAAAGAACTGGATAACTTTGGGAAGAAAATGGAAAAGATGACATCAGATATAAAAAACACTCAGAAGGAGATGGAAAAAATAAAGGAAAGAACGGGAGACTTGGAAAACACCTCGAGTGAGATTTTAAAAAAACAGGAACAACAACAAGTGAATGAATGGAATAACGAACTTAGATACAGAGATAGATGTATTAAAATCAGAGGGCTGTCTGAAAAAAATAACGAAGATCTCACGGAAAGATTATTACCAGACTTAGCTAACTATGCAGGAATCCCTGCTGAGACAATGGACCAGGAGATTGACAAATTATTTCGTGTGAACTCGATTCAAGCTCGGGAAAAGAAAATTCCTCGGGACATAGTGATCTGTTTAGTAAGAACGAAATTAAGAGACCGGATAATTCAAAAGAATTACGAAGATAAATTTATAGTAGAAGATCAAGAATTAAAAATTTTTAAGGACCTGCCACCTCAAATTCTGGCTGCCAGACTTAAATATAAGACTTTAACTCAAACTCTTAAACATCTTGATATCAACTACAAATGGGAGCGTATTGAAGGATTATCCTTTTACTACAATCAAAAAAGATATAAAATAGACAACGAGGAAAAAGCCCGGGACATAGAAAGGAAATTAAGAAGGGAGGCAAGAGAGAAAGAAGAAAGAGGTAAAGGAAAACAGACACAAGCAAGAGAATGGAAACCGAGATACAACAAGGGGAAAAAAAATGATGAAAAGGACGAAAATAACAAAGACCTAGAGGAAGGAGAACTAACAGATAAGCCATTTACTCAGGAAGAAGTAAGAGAGGAGTTAAATCTATCTCAGGAGGAACATAATCCCTTCTTTGATTTGACAACCTGACCCGTTTGATTAATTTCCAGCAACTAATTGGACCTAGAACTGGAACTAGGTCTTTCTTTCTTCCCTTGGTTTTTTTCTTCTTCTTCTTATTTCTTATTTTTAACTACATTACACAGGACAAAGAAATAAAGATAATAAACAAAGGGGAGGAAGGGGTGGAAATTAAAAAAAAAAGGAGAGTGAGAAAATCGGATTAAAAATCGGATTAAAGCGATTTCTACAAGAATATTGAATTATTTTTATAAACAGTATGCCCCTTAAAATAACGTCCTGGAACGTGAAAGGAATAAACTCAAAATACAAGAGGAGCATTGTGTTTCATTACTTAGAAAAACTCAGAAGCGATATTATTTGTCTACAAGAAATTAAGATTAAGAAAGAGGAAGAGAGATACATAAGAAACCCTAAACTAAGACATTGTTACTCGTCTTTATCAGACAAAAGAAAGAAAGGGATAGCCATCTTTGTTAATAGGAAATACCAAACCAAAGAGATATTCAAAGACAAAGAAGGCTCATATATCGCTGTGGAAATAACACTTAAAAATATGACTATATTGGTATTAGGAATCTATGCCCCTGCTGAAAATCAAGGAAAATATTTTACAGAAATTAACAAACATTTAAAAGACA
>NW_024825126.1:0-1616 GCF_019175285.1 Sceloporus undulatus
TTTACCAGCCTCTGTGAGACCCAAAGGTACCCTCAAATGCTGGCAAACCCCAGGACAAGAAGCCAAAGGCTCCCGTCTCTAGCTCCTATCCTCCGGACAGCTTGAGACCAGAAAAATGGGGTGGAAGCCCCGCTCCTTGTATGGCAGAACCCTCAACCTTTAAAGGGCAGAAGCTTCACCCCCAGCACCAGGTAGAGCCCAGTGCCATAAAAAAAAAGCAGTTGGGGCATGTGTCCTCAAAAAGGTTTCTCATCACTGGCCTAGGCCATATCCTCATTCCAAAGGTTGGTCAGGGCTTCAACAGAAGCACCTGCCGAGGTGACAGAAAACTCCCCAAGAGCCCTCAGGAATCCATCCAGATACATCAGGCTCCTGGGATGGACTTTCCTAATCGCTCCCCCACTCCTGCAGAGGTTCCGAGTCCCAGTGAGTCTAAACCTGAACAGATAATGATCTGTGGAACTGTGGAGAGTTCCACCACACTAAGATCATAATCACCCCACCCAGCACAGAAAACAAGGTCAGAGTGTGCCCAGCAGCAAGATACCACTTGGGACAGATTCATGATTGTTATGGAAGCCATAAAGTCCTAAGCCACTCCTGAAAGGGCAGTCGCAACATAGATGTTGAAGTCCTGCAGCACTAATAGACAAGGAGACCCCAACCCCGAGGCCACCCTGCCTAACTCAGGCAGACCTGTGACCTCACTGGAATGGAGACATACTGGATTGCAAAAGAGGGGTCCCTGTTGAGTTGCAAATGGACTTTAAATTTCTTGGACTTTGAAAATCTCCCTAATGCTGCATGGCCTTAAGGAGGAGCCTGCCTGCACAAAATATAACCTCCCCAGTATATCATCTTTACTAAGCATTGAAGCAACATGCAGGCATCTGACTAACATCTCCAATTGTTTTTTTCTTCTTTCATTTGATCTGTAACATTTTGCCTGATGAAGAAGCCCATGGAGCTTTGAAAGCTTGCGACAAGTATATTGTATATTTCGGTTGGCCAATAAAGGTATCACTGATGGATTTTTGTTTGCATTTTTAAACGGCCATCACAGCTACCCATGAATGTTTTCCATATTTAAGGATATTTGAATGGAAATGGATGGGAATTTTTTCCCCACCTGCAAGAAGGCAAAATTAGTAAGAACTTGCCACTCTGTGTTGAGTCCTCCTAGCCTTATAGTTCTGCAGGCAGTGCTATAAAATCTTTAAGCGAGGATGCCTAGAAAATGTTTATTTTTTCATTACTTCTGCCAAGTCCCACAGCTTGGTGGTGGCCCCAATGAGAAAGGATTAAGGATAAGAGGTAGATCTAGGGAAAAGGCTGTTTTTCAAATCAGGAAATAATCCTGCTTGTGCTGTGGTCATGACAACTAGCACCATCAAGTGAAATATGCCTTGTCTGTAGTTGCTCAAGAGGAAAGGGAGTGGTAGCCCAAAAAGGTTTGGGGACCAATGTAGAATCATAGAGCTATAACTGTTCACCTATGGCAGGACTGGGCAACTCGGCACCTTCCAGATATTAGGGGCTAATCCCTGACCTTCAGACATGCTGGCTATAGTCCAAAATGTTCAGAGAGCATTTGGTTGCCTAAACCTGGTGTAATG
>NW_024825127.1:0-1616 GCF_019175285.1 Sceloporus undulatus
CAGATTCATACCAATTTACTTGCAGCCTCACATTCACCCTCATATGTCTCTGAATCTCTGGGGTCATATCGACTGAATGGCAGCTTGACCTTGACCCTCGTCGGCCCCTGACTCTCCTGGGTCATACCAATTCGATAGGTGCACGATTTTGATATTCATCCGTCCATGACGTTCCAGAGTCGTACCGAATGGCTTGCAACCTGACATTCACCCTCATTGGTCCCTGACTCTCTAGAGTCATACCGATTGGATGGCAGCCTGAATTCGAACCTCGTCGATTCCTGACTCTCCTGGGTCATACCAATTGGATACGTGCCCGATTTCAATATTCATGACGTTCCAGAGTCATGCCGATTGGCTTGCAGCCTCACATTCACCCTCATATGTCCCTGACTCTCTGGAGTCTTACTGATTGGATGGCAGCCTGACCTTGAACCTCATCGGTCCCTGACTCTCCTGGGTCATACCAATTCAATAGGTGCCCGATTTCGATATTAATACGTCCATGACGTTCCAGAGTCGTACCAAATGGCTTGCAGCCTGACGTTCACCCTCATCTGTCCCTGACTCTCTGGAGTCATACCGATTGGATGGCAGCCTGAATTCGAACATCGTCTCTTCCTGACTCTCCTAGGTCATATCAATTGGATACGTGCCCAATTTCCATATTCCATATTCATGACGTTCCAGAGTCGTACCGAATGGTTTGCAGCCTGACATTTATCCTCATCGGTCCCTGACTCTCTGGAGTCTTACCGTTACATGGCAGCCTGACCTCAACCCTCATCGGTCCCTGACTCTCTGGAGTCTTATTGATTGGATGGCAGCCTGACCTCGAACCTCGTCAGTTCTTGACTCTCCTGGGTCATATCAATTCGACGGGGGCCCGCTTAACATATTAATCCGTCCATGACGTTCCAGAGTCGTACCGATTGGCTTACAGCTTCACATTCACCGTCCTCGGTCACTGACTCTCTGGAGTCATACCGATTGGATGGTAGCCTGAATTTGAAACTCGTCGGTTCCTGCCTCTCCTGGGTCATACCAATTGGATACATGCCCGATTTCGATATTGATCCGTCCATGACGTTCCAGAGTCGTACCGAATGATTTGCAGCCTGACATTCACCCTCATCGGTCCCTGACTCTCTGGAGTCATACCGATTGGATGGCACCCTGCATTCCAAACTCGTCAATTGCTCACTCTCCTGGGTCATACCAATTGTATACGTGCCCGATTTCAATATTCATGACGTTCCAGAGACTATGCCGATTGGCTTGCAGCCTGACATTCACCCTCATCGGTCCCTGACTCTATGGAGTCATACCGATTGGATGGCAGCCTGACTTCGAACCTCCTTGGTTCCTGACTCTCCTGGGTCATACCAATTGGATAGGTACCCGATTTCGATATTAATACGTCCATGACGTTTCAGAGTCGTACCAATAGGTTTGCAGCCTGACATTCACCCTCATCGGTCCCTGATTCTCTGGACTGATACCGATTGGATGTCAGCCTGAATTTGAACCTCGTCGGTTCCTGACTCTCCTGGGTGACATCAATTGGATACGTGCCTGATTTCGATATTCATGATGTTCCAGAGTCTTAGGGATTG
>NW_024825128.1:0-1616 GCF_019175285.1 Sceloporus undulatus
TCCTCTCTTTAACTCTCTCTCTCTCGATCTCCAACTGACACAATTCCCCCAACTGTCTCTCAGGCCTTATATCTCCTTCTCATGGAAGCTTCCAGAAGAACCTTCATCTTGCTCTCTGATTGGTCAAGAGAGCCTTCCGTAGCAGTGATGTCATTCTGCATTTGCATAAACCTCCCTTTACTGCCTGAAGAAGACCTCCATCGACTGGAGCCCAGTCATTACACTTTCCCAAGGCAAGGCTTGCACTTATTTCCCAATGCTGTTCTTGGTGTCTGCCTTCCAGTTGTTTCAAGGTCTTATGGTGACCTTATGGGAGTCTCTGAAGGGGTTTTCTTGGCAGGTTACTTCAGAGTGGGTTTCCATGGCCATCCTCTGAGGCTGAGAGAGTGTGACTTGCCCAAGGCTTCAGTTCTTTTGGAAGCCTTTCTGCTTTATCTTCTAGAAGGCAGCTGAAGTGTTGCTTCTTGTACTGAAGAATGAGAGGAGCCTTCTCGCATCCAAAAGGCTAACATTCTCTGTAGTTATGTCTGATAATATGAATATATAGGATTGCAATGCCTGTTCATTTATTAAAAGGTTTATAGTGCACCCATATCATAGAACCTCACAGCTACGTCTCTTAATAGCAGTTAACCAAATTAAACAGTATATAAGACAAAAACATGAAACAAGCTGGACAAGAGGGCCCTGGGTCACCAGCCGGCCCTTCCATGGTGGTGGCAGTGGGGGCCTGCAGGCTGAGTTGGACAGGAGGCCTCTGGTGCTGCTCCTCTGCCTCCTCTTCACTGCCACTGCCTCCATCACTGCCATCTCTGCAGAAGGGCCAGATGGTGGACTGGAGGCCTCTTGGCCTCCAACAGCCCCACATGGTCTTTCCCCAGACCATGGCGGCGGGGAGGAAAAAAGTTGGCAAGGACAGGGGAGGAGAGGGATTTTTCTCCCCAATGACGGCACGCATGGACTTGAGTATACGCGGGTTTTGGTATACGCGGGGTGTGTGTGTGTGTGTGTGGAACAGATCCCCCTTGTATACCAGGGGCCCACTGTATTCACAAGCAAAAGAGAGCCCTGGAGAGCCTTGCCTTGGAGTGGCTCTGGATCTCTGCTGCCGCAACAAACTACAAATCCCAGGATTCCCCAGGATGGAGCCAGGAGAGTTATCACAGTTTCAAACTGGAATATTTCTGCAGTGCATACAGCCTGAGCTGGTTGTAAAAGGGTAGAAGTACCCAGGTCTGGTTTTAACCATCTTAATAATGGTTTTACTTTCAAAAAATAAGCACTTGTTTTTCTGTCTAATCTTTATTTTTATTGTTGTTTGTTTGTTTCTATATTTGCTTGTTTCATTCTTGGTAATATGAGATGGTCTGGTCTACCTCCTTCGTTCTTGCATAAAAATCTTTTAATAAGAAAACTGGGGAGACTTTTAAAACCTCCCAAAGGAGCACCTTTTGGACTTTTTTGGGGGGGCAATCCTCCTCTTAGAAGCCAAAGCCCAATGTTTTTGAATAATAATAATAATATTAAAACTATCCTCCCATTTCTGGTCCCTTTTAGAACTCATGTTTCCCAGAAGAAGCAGAGCTGTGTAAGAAAACCATCTCAGAAAAGACACA
>NW_024825129.1:0-461 GCF_019175285.1 Sceloporus undulatus
TAAGTACTGTACTATGATTCTGGAGACCAGGGTTCAAATTCCGGCTCAGCCATGGAAACTCACTGGGTGAACTTGGGTAAGTCACACTCTCTCAGTGTCAATGATAAACTCTGTGAACAAACCTTGTCAAGTCGGAAAGTACACATCAACAACTGATGAAGAAGCCAGTGGAGCTTCAAAAGCTAAATATAATATAATATAATATAATATATTTTGGGTATTTTACTTTACCCAACAAAAAGCAGCTGCCTCACTCTGCCCAAGGGCAGAGCTAGCCCTGGCTGAAGTGTTTGGGGCCGGGGCAAGGAGCCATGGTGGTTTGAGTGTTGGATTATGATTCTGGAGATCGGGGTTCAAATCCTAGCTTGTCCATAAAAACCCAATGAGTAACCTTGGACAAGTCACATTCTCTCAGCCTCAGAGGATGGCAATGGCAAACCCTCTCTGAAGAAACGTGCCAA
>NW_024825129.1:561-1616 GCF_019175285.1 Sceloporus undulatus
AAAACCTATCATAGGTTTACCTTAGGGTTGCCATAAGTCAGAAACAATTTGAAAGCATACAACAACAAACCCGTCACTGTTGTTCCAAGTGCTTGAAGCAGCTGCCTCACTCTGCCAAAGGGCAGAGTCAGTCCTGGCTGCAGTGGGTTTTTTTGGGGGGGGGGGGAACACGGCGTAACCAGGGCCGTCTCTTTCTTTAGGCAGAATGAGGCAGCTGCTTCAGGCACTTGAAACAGTGACGTTGTTGTTGTGTGCTTTCAATCCTAAGGCGAACCTATTATAGGGTTTTCTTGGCACATTTCTACGGAGGGGGTTTGCCACTGCCATCTTCTGCGGCTGAGAGAGGGTAACTTGCCCACGGTCACCCAGTGGGTTTACATGCTTGAGCCAGGATTTGAACCCTAATCTCCAGAGTCATAGTCCAACACTCAAACCACTACGCCACACTGGCACCATGCCCTGCCATCCAAACGATGCAGCCAGGGAGAGCTCTGCCTTTGGGCAGAGTGAGGCAGCTGCTTCAGGCATCTGGAATAGGGAAGGAAAGATACCTTTATTGGGCAAACCAAAATGCCATATATATATATATATATATATATATATACACACACACACACACACACACACACACTGTATTATAAACTTTCAATGCTCTACTGGCCTTTTCACCAGTTGTGGCCGTGTTCTTTCAAGTCTTTTGGCAAGGTCTGTCCTAACCGTGGAACATGCGGGACCTTCCAAAACAAAAACTAAGAAAACCCTCCTAGAACTCTAAAGTCATGCTTCTTCGGTTCAAAACACACCGCAGGAACAATCCACCTTGAGACCGCTTTAACCATCCTGGCTCAACACTAGGGACTCCTGGGAAGTGTAGTTTCATGAGACATTTCGCCTCCTTTGTCAGAGAGCTCTGGTGCCACCATAAACTACATTCCCCAGGGTTCCCTAGCACTGAGCCAGGGCAGTTAAAGCGGTCTCAAACTGGATGATTTCTGCAGTGTGCTTTGGACCTTAGTCGTGGGAGGATGTTTGGGCATTACTCCGGGGGGGGGGGG
>NW_024825130.1:0-1616 GCF_019175285.1 Sceloporus undulatus
TGGTTTCAAGATAAATATTAAAATATTTTATATCCGTTGTATGTATTGGATTTATTGACTATTATCTTTAATATTTCTAAAGCCAAATAAAAAGATACAATATAAATTCTTTAAAATAATGAAAACATTAAATAAAATTACATGTTAATAGTGAAGTAGCTACTAGGAGTAGCTTCTGTTTTGCAAGTTTATCCTGAAGAAACTAAACTAAATAATGGGCAAAGTTAATCTTGCTTGTCCCTCTTCTGTTTCTATAAAGTCTTTCCAGTACAATTTTTGGTCCTTTACTTGTGACCAAGCTAAATAAAATGCATTTTGTTGCTGACAACAAGACATTCCTGTCTCTGTGATACAATATCTGATGGTCTCCCTATGCAAAGACTAGCTAAGAAAAAACCATTAGCCACATACCATATAATGTAGTTGAAGGGGTATTTCATAGACTCATACAATTAAAGAACAGGAAGGGAGCCCAAGATTAGTCTAATCTAATAACTTGCCAGTGCATGAATTGATAGCTACTTGGGACTTTATCACACGGAGGGAAATAGGGGGTTTAAACAGTGATTATCCCATGAAAATCATGTGGTCATGATTAAGATTTTCACACACATTGCAACTAAAGTATTATTATCCAGAAAATAACCAGGAATAACCAGCAACAAATCATTCACGGGATTTCCCCATTATTTGTTGCTGGTTATTCCCTGGTTATTACCAGGATGATGATGCTTTAATTGCGATGTGTATGAAAATCTTAATCGCAATCACATGATTTTTATGGGATAATCAGTTTAACCCCCCCAATTTTCTCGTGTGATTAAAGCCCTTGGCCACACAACCTCTGTTTAAATACCTACAACCTTTGGAGGCAGTCTCTTCCACTGCTGAACATCTTATTGTGTCAGAAAGGTCCTCCTAATGTTTACCCAGCATCTAATTTGTTATAGTTTGAATACATTGTTTTGGATTCTGTTTTCTGGAGCAGAAGGAAATATGCTCACTCCATCTTCCACATGACAGCTTGTACTAATAGATCCCTTTCATACTTTTCACGTTTTCTGACAAGCTAGGTGTCAACCACCATATATTTCTGCATCTGATTTTTTTTTACACATTGAATTTATCCCTATCGAAATTAGTTTTCTTAGTTTTGGCCCAGTTCTGCAGTCTGTTAAGATAATTTTCAGTAAACTTAATGTACTGTGAAGTATTAGCTACCATTCTGTTTGATGTCATCTACAGATATTATGAACACACCCTTTATTCTTTCATCCAAGTAATTTTAAGGACATTGACAGTGGTCCTAAGATAGAACCTAAGGAAACACTACTTGTCATTGCTCCTAAGGATGATGAAGAACCACTAGCCAGTATTCTTAAAGTTTAGTTTGTCAACCACCTACAAATCCCTGTAACAAAAGCATCACCTAACTCACATTTTAACAACTTGTGTCCCAAAAACCCATGGAAGAACTTGTCATAATCAAGATGTACTGCATTTACATCAATAGATTTCAAAGATGTAGTCTCTAGCAGCATAAAAAGTAGGAAGAGAGAGGGAGGAGAAAAAGGAATGCAGCAGCAAGTTTAAGACTGTGTTATTATTTTAGCATG
>NW_024825131.1:0-1616 GCF_019175285.1 Sceloporus undulatus
ACATATTGTGACCCATTGTGACCTCAGTCTGCTGATCCTCACCTGAAGGATTGAGACAGGACTATTGTGATCTCACCCTGAGGTGCCTTGCCTGAAAGTCTGAGATGGGACTATTGGGTCGTGCTCTTTACCTTAAGGATTGAGACATGACTATTGTGATCTCAGTCTGATGCTCCTTGCCTGACAGATTGAGATGGGACTATGGTGACTTAAGGCTGGTGCTTCTTACCTACAGTAATGAGATGGGACTATTGTCATTTCAGACTAGTGCTCCATACCTGGAGGATTGATACTGGTCCATTACGACCTCAGGCTGACACTCATTGCCTGAGAGATTGAGACTGTCATATTGTGACCTCAGGCTGATGCTCCTTTCCTGAAGAGACCGGACTATTGTGAGTTCAGGAAGATTCTTCTTTCCTGAAGGATTGAGACTGTCTCATTGTGACTTCAGTCTGATGCTTCTTGCCTGAAGCATTGACACTGTCCCACTGTGACTTCAGTCTGATGTTCCTTAATATTAAAACCCCCCAACCCTCCTCCTAATGATAAAAAACATTAATCAACCCCTAATAAGCTATTAAACAGCAAGAAAATTTAAAACATTCCAAACACAATACAATAAAAAAGGTTTTTCAGGCAAGAACTGGATCGTTTTCTGAAGGTGAGAAGGAAGGGCAGGAACGATAGATACATCAATAACAATTTCCATAAGAGTAATGATGGCAAGGGTCAGGGGAAGGGGGAGACAAGTCGGTAGATCTAATTTAGTCTGGAAAGGCCTACCAGAAGAGATCTGTCTTAATAGCCCTCATAAAGGCTTCCAAGGTGGAAATATGACAGATCTCATCCGGAGGATGTTCCAGAGCCTGGGAGCAGCTGATGAGAAGGACCTCTGGGTCACCGCTGAAAGTTTGGTCTTCTTGAGTTGGAGCAGGTTCTTCCCAGAGGACCTGAGTCTGCGGTGGATTGTATGGGAGGAGGCACTCCCGCAAGTAGTCAGGACCCAAGCCATGGAGGGCTTTAAAGGTTAAAAGCAACACCTTGTATCTTACCCAGAAACTAATGGAAAGCCCATGGAGGGATTTAAGAACCGGTGTCAAATAGAATGCATCACACAGAATAGGGTTCAATAGCTTCAAAAACAACATTTTGGGGGGGAGGGGGAGCTTTTTCTGGAGGCCTGGGGGGGAGGGGGCTCTGGGGGGGAGAAGAGCCATAATCTAGGCCAAAGCCAAGAGGAGGAGAACGGGGGGACCTCAAAACTCTGGCAATCCCCTGGCAACCTGGGAACTAGGTTTAGAGGTCCTCCCTTCATTCCAAATGCCACTGCCCTGGTCTTGAAGGGAGAGAAGAACCAGGAGTACCTGCTTGACTTGATCCCCTTCCCCAGTGCCATTCACCTCTCTTTTGTGTCATGTCTTTTTAGATTGTAAGCCTGAGGGGCAGGGAATTGTCTAATTAACTATCTGTAAGCTGCCCTGGGATCCTTTGTGGCTGAAGAGAAAAGAATAAATACTCTAAATAAATAAATAACTATAGAAGCAACAATTCCCAAATTAGTGTGTTATAGCATTAGCAATATAGCATGTACACTTCTGTACCGCTTATCAGTG
>NW_024825132.1:0-1616 GCF_019175285.1 Sceloporus undulatus
GGGGGGGAGGGAGGCCTGTTATGTTTGTTTGGTTTTTTTTGACTTTGTATTGTACTTCGTGTTGTACACCGCTTTGATCTAATTTGGAAAAGCAGTATATAAATAAACATTATTATTATTATTATTACACCTCATTGCATATACCTCTAGCCAGCAGTGGTGTCACTAAGGGGTGTGTGGAGGAGAGGGGCGACGATCTTTTGGGCCCTCCTCCCACTGTACCCCTCCTGGCTTTGCAGCAGTGGTGGAGGCCTATGGCTACCTATGGCAAAGGAGAGGGCTGAGTGCATTCTTTTGGCCACTACTACCACCTGCAGCTGCCACCACCACCACTGGGTGGCACCAGGGGTGGGGACACCACTGCTATCCAGGTAAGTTATGGCTGAAGGCCTGTTTAAGTAAGAAGGTATTTGCTCACTGGCAGAAAGAGAGCAAGGGATGGAGATAGATCAAACCTTCCTTTAGAGGGAGCTCAATAACCCAAGAACACCCATGGAAATGGGTCTCTCTCACATTTTTACCAAATGAATTTGTGAGGGTGGTGGGGAAAAGAGAAATCGCTTCCCCAAAGACTTAGGGTGGCTTATATGGGGAGAAATTGACTTTCAGATAAATAAATGGAACCTATTCAATACAGGGCTTTAGAGAATAGAAACAACACTTTGAATCATGCCTAGATATGTACTGTCAGACAGAGAAGCTGTTTCAGCAAGGCAGTTATAAGTTATATAGTTATTGCTTTCTATTGCTATTGCTCCTGCTGGTGCTGCCACCACTGCTACCATTGAAGAAGTATAACAGCTCAAAAAGAAAGAGAGAGAGAGAGAGAATGGAACTGTGATCCCTGGGTCTTGAAACCCTTCTCCAGGGTTTTCAATTCCTTCAATTCAGATACTGAATTGGACACTTGAACATTATTGCTTCTATTAATGCAATCTTCACAACCTGATATCTTGAAAATAGAGAAGACAATCTAGATAGATTAGTTTTTATGTATACCAAAATATAATCAGGAAGCAATATTTAATCTGATCACTAAAACTAGGCTTTCTTTTACAAAACACTGCAGAGCAAATAGCTCTTTGAGCTTTATCGCATTGGCTCCTTCCGTTCCGTTCTGAGCACGGAACGGAAGGGGCAGGGACGAGTGTGGAATGAGTGGGGGACGGATTTTACCGCACACACCCGTCCCTCATTTGTTCCGTTCCCCCACTTCCATTCTTAATCCGTTCCAGAGGGGGAAATTTTTGAGAACTGTTCTGAACAGTTCTCAAAAAGCGTTCCCTCTGGAATGGAATGGGCAGGGAAGAGAGGGGGAACGGAATGAGTGAGGGATGGGTGTGTGCAGTAAAATCCATCCCCCACTCGTTCCGTTTCCTGCCGGGCTGTTCCTAAAGCCCAATGCGATAAAGCTCAAGATAAATAGTTATTACAAATCTGAAAAAAACAAACAAACCTGCAGCTATGGTAAAGCTAAAAGCCCATAAAAGCTTGTTTATAGATCAAACTCTGACAACATTTTCAGAAAAATAGCAGTGATTAATTCCTTAAAATGATTTAGCTTAATTTTAGGGACTTTCTTAGTTATATGGAACTGCCTTAAATCATTGGATGTT
>NW_024825133.1:0-1616 GCF_019175285.1 Sceloporus undulatus
TGACTTATATTTCAGTTATATTTTGTTATTTATAGTAAATACCTCCTTGGAGTATCTACTACTCGACGATCCTTTTACACATGTTTTGGATCGATTGGGAAGATCAGTAAAGAAGGAGAAATAAGGTTCCTTAACTGGTCCCAGTGAAGGTTAAGGGAAACCCCTTTATAATTCACTGGATGATGGCAGCGTGGTTTCAGGAAGTTAAGGTTTTGCTGGGCTAAGAGCCATAACGTCTAAATGTCTAATTAACAGTTTGTAATCCACTCTGATAGCTTTTTGGCGGAAGAGAGGGGTATAAAATTATATTATTATTATTATTATTATTATTATTATTATTATTATTATTATTATTCCAGGGCCGCAGTTTGGCTGCTTGGACCATCGGAGATCATCACAGTGAGTCAGTTGGAAAAGCCCATCTCACTCCAGAAAATAAAGGTACACTGGTACCTCGGGTTACGAAATTAATTCGTTCCGCCGCGCCGTTCGTAACCCGATGCATTTCGCAACCCGAAAAAGGCTTTCCGCTAGCGCTGGAAAGTCGCTAGCCGTGCTTTCAGTTTGAATTTCGCGCCGAAAAAAATTCGTAACCCCGAAAAAAACATCGTATCCCGGAACAGTTTTTTCCAATCTGCCTTTTTCGTATCCCGGAAATTTCGTAACGCGATCAATTCGTATCCCGGGGTACCAGTGTACTTGAGGAGTTTGCACTCTGCGTCTTTCTGTAATAATAGCTACAAAACTGATAATAGCATTTGGGACATTTAGTCTTTAAAAAACAAATATGGCAGATTTAAATGCTGCTTTAAAACCTCTTTCCATCTGCCAGCTTTGCGCTGGTTTTGGGGGGAAATGAGAAAGTGTTGGGAGGGAGGGACTGCCAACAGAATTAGGAGATGCATTGCAGGCTATGGACAGTTTGCGGTCAAGTAATGTCCAAAACACACGGCAGCAATAGTCCAGTTTCAGAGAACTTTAACTGCCCTGGTCCAGTGCTAGGGAATCCTGGGAACTGGAGTTTATTGTGGCACCAGAGGTCTCTGACAGAGAAGGCACAATGTCTCACAAAACTACATTTCCCAGAATTCCCTAGCACTGAGCCAGGGCAGTTAAAGCGGTCTCTGATTGGATTATTGCTGCAGTGTGTTTTGGACTTAGGTGACCCTTGGCAAGTCACACTCTCTCAGCCTCAGAGGATGGCAATGGCAACCCCTCTCTGAGGAAACCTGCCAAGGAAACCACATGATAAGGTTGCCTTAGGGTCGCCATAAGTTGGAAACAACTTGAAGACACACATGAAGAACAGGAGAAATATCTGCAGTTATTTCACAGGTTGTACATGGGAATGGGAGGCAGTGTGGTGCAGTGGTTTGAGTGTTGGGTTACAACTCTGGAGGCCAGGGTCCAGTGCCCCACTCCTCCATAAAACCAGCTGGGTCCCTTGGGCAAGAAGCTACACTCTCTCAGCCTCAGGGAAGGCAATGGCAAACCTCCTCTGAACAACTCTTGCCAAGGAAACCCCAGGAGAAGCTCCCCAGAAGTCGGCAATGACTTGGACCACACCACAAAAAACAAAGCCTCAAGAAAGAGCCAGTGTGGTTTAGTGGCTGGAG
>NW_024825134.1:0-1616 GCF_019175285.1 Sceloporus undulatus
TATATCTGTGTGACAAAGATAGGAAACCATGACCCTGTCTGCATGGGCCCAGTAAACCAGCCTTCCACAACCTCTCAGCATGGAGTCTGGGCAATGCAGGACTCCATTTTATAGAGTCCTGGGATTTGTAATTTAAGACCTTTTCTTTCCCCATGATTTCTTTATTTTTGTTTTTTAACATTTTATTTATAACAGTTTTATAAACAATAAAAACATAGCATTTAAATTAATGTTGAGAATTAGTCTGTTGTATGAGTATACAGTACTTGTCTTTGTTGTTGTATCTTGCTATCTTAATCCTTCCACCATAATTTAGCTCATAATATCATCCTATTAAAAGTAGTTTTTACCAACCCAAATAATACAAGGTTGTTCTGCTTCTCCTTGCAAAAATTCTTCAACTCTTGGTTCTTCAACCATTGTCAATTAACCTAAGCACACTAACATCATTATCTTTCAAGTTATAGACTGGAAATGGTGAAGTGTTTATGAGTTTGCTATTTATGTAAGAAATTATTTCGTTCTGAGCCTAGAGTCTAATCTCTACTCTGTGGTTATCCATTTCATTGACAGGCATTATATGATTATATCTTTCCACATCTTCTTCCAATACTTAATAACAGGTAGCCAGTCTTCTTCCCCCCGGTCGAGAAAATGGTTGTTTAAACTATATGTAAGTTTGTCCAGTTCAAGCATGCCTATTAGTTTTACTGACAGTACTTCCTTGTTACAGAACATCTCCAACATATATATATGGTGTTTTGTTGCACTTCCAACATTTTGGATCTACTGTTTTTGTTTAATTTTACTGTAGTTAAGTGGTTTTTGGTAATTTTCCTTAAGGTCCTGTGAGCATGTAAAATTTTGTATCTTCTTCCATGAGTTTTCCCATTGATCCATTGTCAATATGTTTCCAATGTTGTTGTTTTTTTAATTATTTCTTACCAAAAAAGGCAAAAAACAATAACAAATACAAACAAAAACAAGCTAAAATACAAATCCTTAAACACTGACTTCAAAAATTCAAGGTCACATGGGATGTAAAAGGGCAACATTACATAAAACAGGGATGAATATGTTTCCAATGTTTTGAGCCCATTTTACCATTACATCAGTTACTGATTCTTTTTCTAATTGTAGTCTCAATGTTGTAATTTTTTATTTGTATTTTGTCCATGTTTTTAATAGAGATTTTTAATATTTTCCCACAAAAAATTATTTGAAGGGAAGTCATACTGAAGATGGAGTAAATTTGTTTTCTGCATTTCCAGAGAATAGAATCTGGACCAGTGGGTTCAAATTACAGGACAAGACATTCTACTTCAACATTAGGAAGATCTTTCTGACAGTAAGAGCTGTTTGACAGTGGACCACACTGCCTTAGAGTGGTGGAGTCTCCTTCCCTGTAGAAACAGAAGCTGGATGGCTATCTGTCAGGGATAATAATAATAATAATAATAATAATAATAATAATAGGATTTATTTATATGCCGCCCAATTACAATAGAGGGGATAATAGACAGTTCCCTGCCCTCAGGCCTACAATCTAAAAAGACACGACACAAAAGGAGAAGGGAATGGTGGGGGGGGGAGATCAGGTCCAGCATTCTTCTCTC
>NW_024825135.1:0-1616 GCF_019175285.1 Sceloporus undulatus
TGAAACTTCCAGAGGTCCCCAGTGCTTTCCCAGGAAGTCTGCATCCACACTGCAGAAATAAGGCCCTTTGGCACCGCTTTAACCTCTCAGTGCTGTGGAATCCTGGGATTTTACCTTTAGGACACTTAGCCTTATATGCCAGAGAGCTCTCATGCCACAACAAACTACAAATCCCAGGATTCCACAGGATAGAGCCAGGAGAGTTAAAGCGGTTTCGAACCAGATTATTTCTGTAGTTGAGATACAGCCTAGCTCTGTTGTAAAAGTCAAATTATTATCTGGTTAAAAATGGGTTTCCTTTTAAAAAAATAAGTTTGTTTTAGTCTCTAATCCTTATTCTTGTTGTTCTTGTTTGTTTCATTCTTGGTAATATGACTTATTCGGGTCTGTCTGCCTCCTTCCTTCTTTCCTGAAAATCTATTAATAAGGAAACTGGGGAGACTTTTAAAACCTCCCAAAGGAACCACTTTTGGCCTTGTTTGGGGGACTAGCCTCCCCTTAGAAGCCAAAGCCCAATGTTTGTGAAGAAGAAGACTTGTATGAAAACTCTCCTCCCCATTTCTGATCCCTTTTAAAACCCATGTTCCCCAGAATGGGCAGAGCTGTGTAATAAGAAAACCCTCTCAAAAAAGAGACACAAAAGACACACAAAGAGACACACTTCCTTCCTTTTGGCCCAAGGAGCCTGGCCTCCTTCTGACTCTGGAGCCTCAGGAGAGAAAGAGAAGCCTCTGTTCAACTGAGATTCAGAGAAGGTTCCGGCACATTATTTCCCACAGTCACAAGCAACACAAAATGGCCGCCGGAACACAAAATGGTTGATGGAAAACAAAATGGCTCCCTCTTCCTCAGCGCTTGTCAGTTGGCAGTTTGAGGCCTTCAGGGAACCCAAAATGGAGGATGAAAGGGCCCAAAGTTGGAAGGGTCCTCAAACAGGATTTCCAAACCTTAACAACACCTAAAATGCCAAAACCAAAAGAACAATCCCAGAGTTCCATAGCACTGAGCCATGGCCATTACAGTGGTGCAAAGCAAGAATGCCCAGCAATGGTGGCATTAATGATGATTAAGGTCTAGCAGCAGCTCTATCCTCCCCCCCCAGGCCTTATATCATCATCATCATCATCACCACCACCACCACTACAGCCTGAGAGCCACCATTAAAAGTATTGGAATCCCTTTTGGGGAGCCCCACTCTCCCACCTTCAGAGAGAGTGGGCCATGCCTAGAAGGACTTCTGGGCCTCCTTCCTCCCCTCCTTAATGGTAGTGGCCAAAGGAAAGCAGCAGCAGTAGACCCAAGCCAGGCCCAGCCAGACCTCAGGGCAGCAGGGAAGGCTAGTGGTTCCAGGCCTTGTCCCTCTGCTGTCACTCCACTCACGTCTCTCCTTCCTGTCTTTCTCTCTCTGACACTCTGCTCCTCACTCACTCTTCCTCACGCAGAGCTAAATAGAGAAGCAGAAGCTCCTCCTCTTTTTGAGGCTGGCCAATGGGGGCAGAGCAGCTGGAAGACCCCACCCACTGCCCCAGACTCACATTTTGTGTTCTGGTGGCCATTTTGTGTGTTGCTTGTGACTGTGAGGAATAATGTTCCAGAACCTTCTCTGAGGCCAAAAA
>NW_024825136.1:0-1616 GCF_019175285.1 Sceloporus undulatus
ATAAAAAACTTAAAAATGCAAAAGGCCCCAGGTCCAGACGGTTTGCCGGCTGTGTATTATAAAAAGATGGAGGATGCTCTGCTAGAACCATTAAGAGAAACTTTAAATGATATATACTATAATGGAATACCAGACTCATGGAACGAAGCATATATATCATTGAGCCCTAAAGGATACCAAGAAAAGCAAACTGTAAGTAATTTTAGACCTATATCTCTAACCAATATAGATTATAAAATCTTTACATCAATTTTATCGGCTAGATTAAAGAAATGTGTTAATATATTGGTAAAAAAAGATCAAAATGGGTTTATACCAGGAAGACAAATAAAAGACAATATAAGAACGGTCTTAAATTTAATAGAATATTATGAACACAATAATGATAAAAAGTTTGCAATGATAATGGTTGACGCAGAAAAGGCATTTGATCGAGTGGACTGGCAATTTATGATAGAGACACTAAAAAAAATGGAATTCGGAGATATGTTTTTGAAATGGATAAAAGCGATTTATGAAAAACAAAAGGCACGAATATTAATCAATAATGATATAACAGAATATATTCCAATTGGGAGAGGGACCAGGCAGGGGTGTCCGTTATCACCTCTGCTATTTATCTTGATGCTGGAAATATTAAACAATAATATAAGAAATGACAATGATATAGATGGAGCCAGAACAGGCAAATTTAATGTTAAACTTAAAGCATTTGCTGACAATTTGATTGTATTTTTAGAAGACCCCAAAAAATCAATATTACAAGTAATAAAGAAGATAAATAATTATGGTGAATTGGCAGGCTTCAAGATCAATGTAAGTAAAACAGCGATCATAACTAAAAATATGCCAGAAACAGAAGAGATAGAATTAAGCAATATTTCAGGATTCAAAGTGGTTAAAAAAGCTAAATACTTGGGTGTATACCTCACAAAAAGGAATATAGATCTCTATTCTAATAATTACGAAAAAGTATGGAATGAGATAAAGAGAGACTTGATGAAATGGTCAAAAATGAATCTTTCCCTGTTGGGAAGAATGGAAATTCTAAAGATGAACGTGTTGCCGAGACTCATTTTTTTATTTCAAAACTTACCCATCCTGAGCAAACAAAAACATTTTGAAAAATGGCAAAAAGCCCTTACCAATTTTGTGTGGCAGGGAAAGAAAGCAAGGATTGGGTGGAAGCTATTAACGGAAGATAAAAAGAAAGGAGGTTGTAATTTACCAAATTTAAAATTATATTACTATGCAGCTTGTCTCCAATGGCTTGAAGAATGGATATTTTTAAGAAATGGAACTAGAAAGCACGAAAATGAGATTTGGGTTTCACGCTTTTCTTTGGTATGGAAAATTAAATGTGAACTCTGACTTTTCCCATCATTTTATAAGAAATTCATTATAAGATTTGGTTAAAAATTAAAAAAATGTTCTATAACCAATGGCCATTATGGATCTCAGCCCAGGAGGCGTTTTATAAAAGAAGTAAACAAAAAAACCAATGTTGGTTAACATATAAAGATCTATTAAATAACGAAAAAGGAAAACTAGTAATGAAAACCAATGATCAAATAGAAAAGTTGACTAACAGGAATTGGCTATTACAAAGACAACTA
>NW_024825137.1:0-1616 GCF_019175285.1 Sceloporus undulatus
GAAAAATATATACACTAAGCAAGAGGTTATGGCTGGGATTTTTTTTTTAATGTTATTGTCCTGAGGCTGAAAGCCAAGAAACTGGATGTATGTATGTATCCTCCAGCCCAACTGGGAGAGGCTCAACTTAAACCCAGTCTCCTATGATTTTCTTCAGTCTTCTAAACCTAAATCACAGTTGGACACAAAACTGGGTTAATAGTTTGACTTCCTTTTTTTATACCATGGAATTATTTATTGATGACAACTTCAAACTTGAAAGGCATGTGAAAGGTAGTGTGTGATGCAGAATTCAAACTATGCAAGAACACAAGGCTCTTTGCAGTTGGCACTATCAGTGCAAAGAGGAAACTGAACTATGGAAAAATAAATACTTCAATTTGTTACATGGAGGGGAATCTCTACAGCACACAGAAAAATAGCTGGCACTGGGAAAGGTACGATATAGAGTCTGGAGACTGTATTATCTTAAACATTTCATCAGTCACAGTATAGTCTACAAGGAAGCTAGCACAAATACATAAAATGCAATCAGATAAAGCATAAAAATCTATCAAAAGAACTAAACCTAATTAAATACCAGTAACAGGTAATAGATATAAAGAAGAGTAGATTGGCCTGCAAGCTATTTGTTATTCAAATATCTTTCAGATAAAACAGTTTTTGGGACCAGTTTGAAGTAAGCGGAGATTATGTACTGGCTGGACTGGAGTAAAAGCAATTGTGGCCACTATATTCAGTCAACTGAAAATTTTGGATGCTTTCCAAAGGCACTGCAATAATTCAGCCTAGAGGTAAATGGCACATGGAGAATTGCATCAAGGTCATGTTTCCCAAAGCGAGAACACAAGCAGAGCATCAAGTGCAATTGATGAAAGGTGATTCTAGCTACTAGTGTTGCCTAAGTATCCACATGCAGAAACAAACATAATTGCATGTTTGTTTACCAACGTGAAGTCACTTGAGAAATGGTAACTTCATCAATGTCACTTGTTACTGCTGTTAATCTGAATAAGTCAAATACTTCATCCACTGTTAGATGGACCACCAGCACCTTATCTGAGTATGGACTGGGCTTCAGTTGTTTAGCTGATATCCGGTCCATACTGACTCCAAGAATTTGTTTTGGATACTTATTAACACACATGACATGGATGAAAAGGTAAAACTGAATGTCCTAACAACTCACTGAAAAGACTCAGATAATCTCTCTCAGTGGTTACATGTACATATTGAATAGAAACAGCCTGTGACATTTATGGGACAGGGTGCCTCTGGAAGGAATCCTGAGGCATCCACAGTAGCATAAATGGCATAAGCTGGAGAATTTTTCCAGTTACAATTACTGACACCTACCCTCCAGGAAAGGCCAAAGCAACAGTAATGCAGGAGTTTCTGATTTCCAATTTAGATGTGTGGTCTGTGGTCAACATTATTAATATAATGGCTTGGGCCCAGGATACCTTGAGGACCGCCTCTCCCCATACAATCCGCCCCGCACTCTCAGAACATCTGGGCAGCAGTTATTGAGGGTTCCAGGGGCCAGGTTAGCCTCCACGTCTAGGAGAGCTTTCACCATCTCGGCCCCGACCCTCTGGAATTCTCTGCCCATTGAG
>NW_024825138.1:0-787 GCF_019175285.1 Sceloporus undulatus
TGGTGAGGTTTTTCCCCCTGGGACCACACCTGCAAAGCCAGCAAGGAATTTTCTTGTGAAGTGAAATCTGCTTCATGTATATTTGCCTTCAAGTTGCTTCTTATGATGACTTCGTAATTTTCATAGAGTTTTCATATTGAAGGAACATTCAGAAGTGGTTTTGCCAGGTGCTTCCTCTGAAATATAGGCTACAGCACCTGGTATTTGTTGGCGGTCTCCCTTCTTTTTGCATATACAACTTAAAATGTCATTTCCACTACATTGGGCCCTTGTTATCCGCTGGGGTTTGGTTCCAAGATCCCCCGTGGATAACAAAATCCGTGGATGCTCAAGTCCCATTCAATATAATGACAGAGCAAAATGGTGTCCCTTTTAAAAAATGGAAAATCAAGGTTTGATATTTGAAATTTATACTTTTTTGGAACACTTTCAAACTGTGGATGCTTGAATCCGTGTATAAAAAATCCGTGTATAAGAAGGGCCGACTGTATATAGTATTATTATTATTATTATTATTATTATTAACCTTTATTTATGAAGCGCTGTAAATTTACATAGTGCTGTACATACAATCTTTTTAGTTAGACGATTCCCTGCCCTCGGGCTTACAATCTAAAAAGACATGACACAAAAGGAGAAGGAAGTGGTGGAGGGAAAGAGTAAGAGGTCCAGCAGTTCCTCTCTACCTCCGAGGCCTGGACCAAGGCAGATGGACTGGAGGGAGGGCTTGGCTTCAGAATGGATGGTTAATCATTTTCCAGGGAAAATACATACTCTCAAGTAGGAT
>NW_024825138.1:887-1616 GCF_019175285.1 Sceloporus undulatus
GTGGAGGGAAAGGGTAAGAGGTCCAGCAGTTCCTCTCTACCTCCAAGGCCTGGACCAAGGCAGATGGACTGGAGGGAGGGCTTGGCTTCAGAATGGATGGTTAATCATTTTCCAGGGAAAATACATACTCTCAAGTAGGATAATACATATACAGTACAGTACATAGCAATACAGGAAATGGTTTGATAAACAGGCGCCAAAAGAACATCAGATAGTAAGTGACAATTATGCAATGCCTGGGAAGGCTTCTCAGAACAGGATGGTTTTCAACTCCGTTTTGAAGCTAGTTAAAGAAGTGATGGCTCTTGCTTGTGGAGGAAGAAGGTTCCAGGAGTGAGGGGCAGCGAGTGAAAAGGGGCGAATCCGGGATGGGGCAGAGGAAATCCTGGGCTGGGACAGCAGACCTTGACTACCAAAATGGAGGGTCCGAGTGGGAAGGTGAGGAGAAAGAAGGTCTGATAAGTAAGGAGGGGCCAGTCCATGGAGGGCTTTGAATGTCGACAGCAGGAGCTTATACTGAATGCGGAAAGGGAGCCAGTGAAGGAATGCCAACACAGGAGAGATGTGGTCAGAGCGGTGGGTGGAAGTGATAATGCGTGCAGCTGAATGCTGGACAGAAATTAAAGGATGGAAGTGAGAAAGAGGAAGCCCAGCCAGGAGGACGTTACAGTAATCCAGTAGATGGGTCACTATTTTTACAGCTAGAACATAACAAAGTAGCTTGGGCTC
>NW_024825139.1:0-1616 GCF_019175285.1 Sceloporus undulatus
AGGAAAACATGTCCGCCCCCGCCCCTGAGGGACAGAGGATGATGGGATTTCATTCCAAAGCCTTTTGAGGGACTCCAGGGCGCAGAAAGACTGGCTTTGAGGCCTCCCCCCAAATTCTGCATCGTCTGGGGATGATGAGAACTGCCCTCCAAGGCCCCTAACACTGACATTCAAGTCACCAATAGAATTATATATAGTATAATATATAACTGTGGATATAATATTATATTTTTATATATATATATATTATAAGTATATTATAAAAGACTATATATATATATATATATATATATATATAAAATCATATATATTTATATGTATATATAACCATGTATGAAGGCATAAGACAACAAGAACACACTCACGCACACACATATAATTATGTATACACAGTTATATATGTTTATATACACTCAAAAGTCACACTCTCTCAGCCTCAGAGGATGATCATATATATATATATATATATATATATATATACAGTATATATATATGAGAGATACATTCGCAATAAGTCGGAAACAACTTGATAGCACATGGCCATAAAAATATTTAAAAATTTAATTAAAAATTAATTAAACATTAAAAATGAAGTAATAAAAATAAAAATAATAAAATAAATAATAAAAGAATAAAAATAAAAATAAAAATACAATTAATTAATATATTCTTGCAGCTTCAATTTATAAAAATATTTAATAAATTAATAAATATATTCTTGCAGCCTCAGTCACTAAATATATTGAATAAATTAATGAATAAATTCTTGCAGCTTCAGTCAATAAATATATTTAATAAATTAATACATCCCTGCACCTTCACTTAATAAATATAGTTAATAAATTAATAAATTAATACATTCTTGTAACCTCAGTCAATAAATATATTTAATAAATTATGAATATATTTTTGCAGCTTCAGTTAATAAATATATTTAATATATTCATAAAATATTATTGCAACTTAAATTAATACATATATTTAATAAAATAATAAATATATTTCATTAATTATTAATACATTCTTGGAGCTTCAGCCAATAAATATATTTAATAAATATATTCTTGCACTTTCAGTTAATAAATATAGTTAATAAATTAATATATTCTTGCAGATTAATATTTATACACACACACACACACACATGCAAAGACCATATACATAAACATGCATATATATAATATTTTAAAATAAAGTATATTAAAGAAAAAAATACATACTTAATGAAAAAAACACATATCAGACAAACAAACAAATACAACTATGAAATACAAACATTACACAGAGGTTTCTTCATGTTTCTATACAGTTGCAGTTCAATATGAAACATGTCCAGTTCTTAATAAGTATTAATTGGTTTAAATAAAGGGAGGTTGTGGCCTAAAATACAAAAAGCAATATTAGAGTTTTAAAAAAGACATGCATAAAAACAAAATAAAATTTTAAAAATAATAAATAAATAAATAAATAAATAAAAATTAAAAAAATAAAGTATGGGTTTGTCATGGCCCTCCTCTGAGGCTGAGAGAGTGTGACTTGTGAGTGTATATAATCATATATAACTGTGTATATGGAATTATGTATATGTTTGTGTGTGTGTGTATGTGTGTGTGTAT
>NW_024825140.1:0-1616 GCF_019175285.1 Sceloporus undulatus
TGATGTAAGAAGGACGGAAACCCTGATCTCCTCCCCCCAAAGAAAGGGAGGGAGCATCATCCTCTCCCGAATGCTATTTAACACCTACATGAAACCGCCTGGAGAGATCATCCGGAGGTATGGGATGGGGTTTTATCAGTATGCTTATGACATCCAACATCTCTCCATGCCCCAGACTTCAGCATCAACTAAGGAAGGCATCTCCCCTCTGAATGAATGTCTGGAGGGAGTAATGATCAAGATGAGGAAATCAGATTGAAAGTGAATCCATTTAAGACAGAAATACTTGTTGTTGGAGCCTCTAACCCAGGTATGGAGGTTTGTCTACCGCTCCTGGACGTGGTCACAGATCCCCTAAAGGACTATGTTTGCGGTTTGGGGGTGCTCCTGGTTCCTTTGCTCCAGATGTCAGCTCAGAGAGATGCGATGGCCAGGAGTGCCTGTTATCAGCTTCGGTTGATACGCCAGCTTCGCCCTTTCCTGGAACCTGAAGACCCCAAAGCTACGGTTCATGCACTGGTAAGCTCACATCTTGACTTCTGCAATGTGCTCTACATAGGGCTACCCTTGCAGTAAGTCTGGAAACTTCAACTAATTCAAAATAAAGGCTATGGGCCCTTCCTCCTCCTCCTCCTCCTCTTTCTGGAGAGACTGAGCATGCTCAGTGGGAGCCAGGACAGCCGTCTTCCTTTAGGGCAGAGGGGCTTCAGGGGCTGCTACTGAGCATGCCCAGATCTCCCAAGAAGCATCTCCTTCCCTCAGTGTTTCCGTGGTGACAACAGACTCTGCCTGGCAACAGTGAAGGAGGCCTTTCTTTTTTGTTTTGGCGCTTTATAAAGCGCCCAAAAAGGGCACTTTGCCGGTGCCTGTGTTTTCTGTGCGAGGGAGCCGCAGCAGACAAACCGCACAACTCCCCCGCGCAGCAAGAAGAACCCGCGAAAAGCGGGTTCTTGCGGCGCAGCTGTGACGTCACACGGCGGCAATGGCACACTTGCAGTGTCACATCCGCGCTGCAATGTGCGGACACTTAAGTATCCGGCACGTCAAAATGGCAGCGCCCATGTTTATAGGGCGCCACCATTTTGACTTCCCCGGTACATACTAGGGGTGAGTCCTGATTGGACGCTGTGTCCTCGGCCAACCCCTAGTATGTATTGGGGGCGGAGCCAAGGTGCGTCTGGAACGGGCCTTTGTTTCTTTCTGTTTTGGGAGAGGAGAGTGGAAAGAGCTTCAACACGAGAGATGGTCCTCTCTCACCTGAAAAGAGGCCAATGTATATTCACACACAGAGACCCTTTGATTCCCCTCTGAAATATCACAGACCCCCGGAGACTCTCAAGAGAGAGAAGGAGGCCTGGCAGCCAGAGGAGCCTTTCTGCCTTGGCAGGGAAGGGAAGGGAAGGTGGGGGCCTCCATGGCGGACTCCCCAATTGGGTTCTTCTGTGAGAATAAGGACTGGAGGGGAAGAGGCCGGGGGAGGAGGAGGAGGGCCTTCCTTGCTCCAGCCCCAAAAGCTGCCTCCCTACAGGAGACCCTGCAGCCCCCATCATTGGCTCCAAAATGCCTTCTTTGACTGCAAACTACATTGAACCTTAATAATAATAATACCAACATAA
>NW_024825141.1:61-1616 GCF_019175285.1 Sceloporus undulatus
ACCTTTATTTATGAAATGCTGTAAATTTACACAGCGCTGTACATACAATCTTTTTAATTAGACGGTTCCCTGCCCTCGGGCTGAAGTTTGTTTGTTGCAAAGCAGATAGGAGGTGGGGAGAATAACTCAGCCACATTCTCAACTATTCCCAACATAATCTGCATCATCATGCCCCCTTATATTTCATGTGTGGTTGCACTGAGCAGAGAGGCAGGCTGATGGTTACAGTTAGAAAAGGGCAGAGGTGCCTTTTGGCCAGCAAATAAAAGATCTGGTTACCCAAAAGGCCACATCTGCCCCAGAAGTATGGGCCAAATTCCTCCCACAATCACAGGTAAAGGCATAGCAGATCTGGTGTTCATGTGAATTTCAGACCCACTGGGACTATACCACTTGCATGGACCTTTCCCGCCCAAACAGGCTCCTTCCAATGTAAATGTCTGGCATTCTGGTGCAAATTAAGAACATAAAAAGCTGTTTCTTAAATCTTTTTTACACCGCTCCTCCATCAAGCATTTTCTCTTACTCTTTTTCTCTACTATGTGCTAGCCCTGATCAGCAATTTACTTACTTACTTATCACATGACCTCTCCTATCACTCAGCAGACTAACTTGTGATGTAAATGGTTCACAACCTTTTATCTGCTTGATAGTCAGCCATCACAAACTTTAGTATTCCTTGACACAGACCCAAGTAACTTTCCTGGAAAGCAGCTCCCAGATTATCCTCACCAGCATGCCTAACAGCCATGCTGGCTAGAGGGTGGTGGAGATTGTATTCCAATAATTAACTTTCCCAAGCTCTGGTCTTTAATTATTTACAACACCACTATATACCATATAAAAAAGATAAAGGTAGTCCCTTGATATAAATATCTCACCGTAACCAATTGTAAGGGGCAGCAGTCATCCCCTTTAATAAGCTGAAGAGCTAGCGTTGTCCAAAAAACTAATCTGGTGGTCATGTGGCCAGCATGACTGCACCGAACGCTGGTACCTTCTCACTGAAGTGGTATCTATTTATCTACTTGCATTTGCATGATTTCAAACTGCTAGGTTGGCAGAAGCTGGGACTAGCGACAGGAGCTCACCACATCATGCGGCACTCAGGCCTCGAACTACCAACCTTCTTATCTTCTAATAGTCAGAATTGGTGCCTCAACCACTAAGCCACCACATCCCTTATATACACCATATACATGTACATAAATAGGTATGTGTGTGTGTATCTATGCACACACACACACACACACACACACATATATAAATACATAAATATATATAAATATGTATATATACCATATACATGTACATAAATATGCACATGGACATATATATGTATACAATAATAAACACGGAAGAGCTATAAGAATTCATCCGAGATAATGAGAAAATTGAAATAGTCAAAGAGTTCCCATACCTTGGATGAAATAATGATCAGAATGGAGACTGCAGTCAAGAAATTAGAAAAAGACTAGGATTGGGAAGGGCAGCTATTAAAGAACTGACCAAGATCCTAAGGTTCAAAGATATAGCTCTGAATACTAAAACGAGG
>NW_024825142.1:0-1615 GCF_019175285.1 Sceloporus undulatus
CAAACCGGGACAAATGTAGGACAAATATAGGGCAACATTTTCAAATGTAGGACACATTGTCTAAAAATGGAGGACATGCAAAAAATTTGAGGGTTTTTTAAAAATGTTAATATAAATGCATGTTTTCTAGGCATGATCAAAATGGAGGACATTTTGGCATCATCCCAAGACAGATGGCAGAAATGTACGTGCCCTCGGGTTCAACTGTACTTCTCAGAAGTGTGTACTTGGTCAAGGGACTGTGGTTTTTCTTCACTGCGCATGAGTTTGTAAAAATCACAGCAAGTCACATTGGCCATGCCTCAGAGGCTTGTTGATATCAATATCACCATCATCATCATCACTATAATTGTCCAAGACAGGCAGACTTGTTAGCATTCAAAGTGCCATAAATACACAGAAAATGCACTTGCATATATTTAATAATAAAAAATAATGGGAAAAAATAAAAAACAAGGCAGGGGTGTATATATTTAATAATAAAAATTAATGTAATAAAATAAAAAAACAAGCAATAATAAAAATAAATAAAATAAAATAAAAAGCAATAAAATTAGTAAAATAAAAAACAAAAAATAAATATTTTATATTTTTAAAACTTAATTAAAAAAAAAAACCCCAAGGCAGACCTGAAATGGCCAGTGACTCACCTTTCCACCTCCTCCTCCTCTTCATCCTCCTTCTCCATCCCCTCCTCCTCAGCGCAAGGGCTCCTTGGGAAGCCCCGCGTGAGGGCACGCATGTGGAGGATGCGTGCGTACTGCCGCTGGCCCATGCTGCGGCCGGGGTGGTGCGCGCAAGGGAAGAGGATCCTGTCCCCTTTGGCCAGCTGGCCAATGGCCGGCTGGCCCAAAGGGACGAGCTCCTCTGTCATAGCCCCGCCTGTGGGCGGGGAAGCCCCACCGCGGGTGGTGCGGCGGCAGCGCTGGCAAGGAGGAGGAAGGCGGCGCTGCCCAGGAGCAAGAGGGTGGCACTGCCCAAGAAGAGGAGGAGGTGGGTTGGCGGCCAGCCGCATTAGCGGCCGCAGCAATGGCCGCATGAGCGGGGCCGGCCCGCAGGCGGGACAAAGGCCAGGGTTGGGGGGGGACCGGACTGGGGCAGGCGGGGAGGCCCAAAAGTGGAATTGTCCCAGGGGGCCACTGGGATATGGCATCCCTATATACACAGCATGTTCACCTGTGCCTTGTCTTTGCAAGTTATGCATTACCTGTCACGATTGTGCATCCTACACTTTGCAAGTATTGGTTGTGCATCCTATATTTTGTGTTGTGATTATGCATCATGTATTGTGCATTGCACAATGGCACACAGTCATTGACAGTGTTGACACAATGTTGCTGCTCTGTATGGGGGTTGTGTAGTGTTCGTGTAGCGTATTGCCACATGCAGGTATTTACACTATACTAAGGGGATGTTAGAATGAGGCAATTGCTTGATAGACAAATTGCTTTAGACTTGAGGGGGAGAGGAGGAATGACCCAAGCAGACTTTCAAATGGGTAGTCCAAGCAGTAGTGTGTCCACTTCTTCATGGACTCCTACACTAGGAATAAGTAACCACTGCCTACTGAATAATATGGCCTGTTACAGACAGCCAAAATAAAGCTGCTTCAAGT